>NC_089794.1:18362602-18390102 GCF_040412425.1 Macrobrachium rosenbergii
TATTGGAACTATCTTCTACTACCTAAAACATTACTGTATATTAAAGTGGACCGCTTGACTCTTTCATTTTATACAAAATGGACCAAGAATAAAGGAAAGTAAAGAAGGAAATGATAAATAAATCAACGAATAAAGGTGAATAAAGATCAATAAGCAAACATGAAGCAATATGAAAAATTGGCTGAAAGTTATGGAAGGTAAACCTCTGTGGATATTTTACCTTTTATGAAAGACGCAAAGTGATATTAAGACGAGTTGGGAAACATTGACATCCAGGTCCCAATAAATGAGTTCATAGCAAATTGTGTTCAGTCATTTCCAGAGGTCACACGTGCATATATACATATAAATATATACATGTAAATATATATGTGTGTATATATATGAACAACATATTCCTTGGAAGCTTGAA
Source organism: Macrobrachium rosenbergii (assembly GCF_040412425.1). Taxonomy (NCBI): domain Eukaryota; kingdom Metazoa; phylum Arthropoda; class Malacostraca; order Decapoda; family Palaemonidae; genus Macrobrachium; species Macrobrachium rosenbergii. Next base: position 18,363,015 of record NC_089794.1, read on the forward strand.
TATCAAGTCAGTGTTTCATATGAATAGGGTTCATCTTCTGAATAATAATAATAATAATAATAATAATAATAATAATAATAATAATAATAATAATATATACATATATGTATGTATGTACACATATATAAACATACACACACACACACACACACACACATATATATATATATATATATATATATATATATATATATATATATATATATATATCTGTGGAGCATCACTATATTGTGATCGAAAATAATGATTAAAAAGCCACAATAATATAATTGATAAATTGTATATTTTAAGACATAAAAATATACAAGAAAGGGGATAAAAACGAGGGAGCTTTCGACCGTTTGCGCAACGGTCCTCTTCAGCCAACTGAATCAAAATACTAGTTTTTCTTATTAAAAAGACACTTTTAAAAGAATTTTAGTGATACTCGATCCAAGAAAACATCGAACTCTCTTTCAGTGTGGACTAGGCAGTTATGTAATGGCAGTTTCCCCGTATCTGTGGGCCAACCGTCGTGATCTTCTTAATGGCTGTCGTTCGAGCGTACGGTGCTCATCACGGGTGACTAGGTGGTTCGTGGGTAGAGAACGACTTTCAGCATCGGTGCCTGTTGTTTCTGCGACAAATGCCACTTCGACAACCTGTGCGGGGAGAGATGAGGAAGACACAGTATCAGGGGCCTCGAGAAACTGCCTGAAATTTAATTTTATGGAATGACAGACTAGCCTGTCTGTATGTAGGTCCTCCTGCGTAAAGGCTTTATTGCCATCTAATGTATTGCAAATATTTATCAAAGCCCCCTCAACTACCCTTCTATGGCCTACGTGACTACTTCTATATATAGTATTAGCTCCCTCCCAATCCATGACGTGATTATTCTCCCAACAATGTTTAGCAATAGCGCTGTTTTGAGCGAAGTCCCTAACCGCTTTTTTATGTTCTTGCAATCTGATGTTCTTCCCTCTACCTGTCTCCCAAAATAAAATAAATTACAGAGCTTGCATTTTATAGAATATACTCCTATGTCTCTCTTGTTACTATCACTATTAATTCTGTGGCTATTATTTTTATTGAATTTGGATTTGATTGAGTTTTCAAATGAGAAAGCTACTTTAACATTACCTGTACTATTGATTAACTGGGCTGTTGATTTTAGTTTTTCGTGATATGGAAGCGTTATGAATCTCTTGCTGTGATCAGTCTGCTTGAGTGAAGGGTTGTAAAACTTTTTCTTAGCCTTAGACAAAGCATCCTCAATAAAATGGGTAGGGTAACTCAACTTGCTAAAAGTATTTCGAATATGTGCAATTTCATCATCTAAATATTGTGGGTCACAAACCTGAAGAGCCCTGGCAGCCATGTTTACAATGATATTTTTCTTTATCTGTATGCTGTGATAGGAATAAAAATGAACATATAATTCTGCATTAGTCGGCTTTCGGTAAACCGAGAATTCAAACTTCTTTGTGTTTGGGTTGTGAAAAACTAGGACATCCAAAAAAGGTAATCTGTGCTCTGATTCCTGTTCAGAAGTGAACTTGATTTGTTGTATCTGTCTGTTAACAAACTCTACTAGTTCATTGAATAGATCGTCATCATGGAGGAAAAGAATGAAAATATCGTCAACATAGCGAACCCAAAATATAGGTTTAAACCGAGACGGGCAAGAACTCAGAATAGTCTCCTCTAAGAACTCCATGCAGATATTAGCCAAAACAGGGGAGAGGGGGGATCCCATTGCTACTCCAGATCTTTGTTCATATGCATCCCCATTGAAAGTGAAAACAGTGGACTCTACGCACAGTTTAATGAGGTCAAGAAATACTTCGGTGGGGAGTGGGCATAAACTTGGGTCATTATCAAACTTAACACGTAATTTTTCAAGCACATAGCCAAGAGGGACATTGGTAAATAAAGAGGTGACATCCAGACTATACATTTTCCCCGAAAAGCCATCCAGCGCCCTTAATCTCTGAATGAAATCATCCCTGTGTCTGATATGTGCGGAGGATATAGTGCCTACCAAAGGGGCAAGTTGCTTGGCAAGCCACTCAGCTAACAAGGATTGGGGGGCACCACACGTAGCTACAATGGGTCGTAAGGGACATCCAGTTTTATGTACTTTAGGGATCCCGTAGAAGTAAGGAAGGTTGGGTGTTTTGCCCAATATCTTGCTGAGTATGACTTTCCGTAACTCCTCATTGGTAATTCTAGTTGCAATATCTCTAACTTTTTGTTGAATGAATTTTGTACTACATTGATAGAAGGCACTTTATTTAACCTTATATAAGTATCACTATCATTTAGTAATCTTAATGCTTTAATATTATAGTCAATTTTATCCATGACAACAATGGAGCCTCCTTTGTCAGCCTTCATTACTTTGATATCATTATTCTTAGATAACTCCTCCAAGGTTTTCCTGTGTCTCAAAGGAATACAGAAATTGCTTTTACTTAATTCGGAGGCAAGAATCGACCCCTTCAAAATATCAAGTTTATCTTGTGGGTTATGATATTTAAAATTATTGATAGAGGCTAGGCTTTTAATGAGAAAATCTTTTCCAGGACCTAAATTAAAATTCAAACCTAAATTTAGTACCTCTAAATGAGTGCTATCCAATCGGAAAGATGAAAGGTTAATGACCTGATTAGTCTCACCTACTTTTGCCCAACAAGAGAACTGGCACAGTCTGTCAAGTTTTAACTGAAGGTTATGAAAATGTTGAGTGCCCCTGAAGTGTGCAATCTCACCTGCTCGGCGCATGGCACCTTCAAACGTTGCTGATTGAAGAACACCTCTCAATTCCCGTTGGGCCTCGCGTAGTAGAAAGAATGCTGTCTGGACCTCTGACTTAGCGCGAAGAATGCGCTGAGCTAGGAACGATTTTTGGTATTCAGGAAAGGGTTCACCTGAAAAAGGAACTTCTCCAATTTGGCCAAACGATTTTGGAATGACTTGTTCTTGTAGACAGCTGTCCAAGAACTTGACTTGATTCTTAGTCTTGAATAACTGCGTCCACTTCTTCACAAGTTGTCGATATCTCCTCAGACCTTCATCACTGTCAATGTTAAAAAATGTGTGCTGCATGTTTTTAGTTAGTGGCTAAGATTAACTGTGGAGCATCACTATATTGTGATCGAAAATAATGATTAAAAAGCCACAATAATATAATTGATAAATTGTATATTTTAAGACATAAAAATATACAAGAAAGGGGATAAAAACGAGGGAGCTTTCGACCGTTTGCGCAACGGTCCTCTTCAGCCAACTGAATCAAAATACTAGTTTTTCTTATTAAAAAGACACGTTTAAAAGAATTTTAGTGATACTCGATCCAAGAAAACATCGAACTCTCTTTCAGTGTGGACTAGGCAGTTATGTAATGGCAGTTTCCCCGTATCTGTGGGCCAACCGTCGTGATCTTCTTAATGGCTGTCGTTCGAGCGTACGGTGCTCATCACGGGTGACTAGGTGGTTCGTGGGTAGAGAACGACTTTCAGCATCGGTGCCTGTTGTTTCTGCGACAAATGCCACTTCGACAACCTGTGCGGGGAGAGATGAGGAAGACACAGTATCAGGGGCCTCGAGAAACTGCCTGAAATTTAATTTTATGGAATGACAGACTAGCCTGTCTGTATGTAGGTCCTCCATGATGACGATCTATTCAATGAACTAGTAGAGTTTGTTAACAGACAGATACAACAAATCAAGTTCACTTCTGAACAGGAATCAGAGCACAGATTACCTTTTTTGGATGTCCTAGTTTTTCACAACCCAAACACAAAGAAGTTTGAATTCTCGGTTTACCGAAAGCCGACTAATGCAGAATTATATGTTCATTTTTATTCCTATCACAGCATACAGATAAAGAAAAATATCATTGTAAACATGGCTGCCAGGGCTCTTCAGGTTTGTGACCCACAATATTTAGATGATGAAATTGCACATATTCGAAATACTTTTAGCAAGTTGAGTTACCCTACCCATTTTATTGAGGATGCTTTGTCTAAGGCTAAGAAAAAGTTTTACAACCCTTCACTCAAGCAGACTGATCACAGCAAGAGATTCATAACGCTTCCATATCACGAAAACTAAAATCAACAGCCCAGTTAATCAATAGTACAGGTAATGTTAAAGTAGCTTTCTCATTTGAAAACTCAATCAAATCCAAATTCAATAAAAATAATAGCCACAGAATTAATAGTGATAGTAACAAGAGAGACATAGGAGTATATTCTATAAAATGCAAGCTCTGTAATTTATTTTATTTTGGGGAGACAGGTAGAGGGAAGAACATCAGATTGCAAGAACATAAAAAGCGGTTAGGGACTTCGCTCAAAACAGCGCTATTGCTAAACATTGTTGGGAGAATAATCACGTCATGGATTGGGAGGAGCTAATACTATATATAGAAGTAGTCACGTAGGCCATAGAAGGGTAGTTGAGGGGGCTTTGATAAATATTTGCAATACATTAGATGGCAATAAAGCCTTTACGCAGGAGGACCTACATACAGACAGGCTAGTCTGTCATTCCATAAAATTAAATTTCAGGCAGTTTCTCGAGGCCCCTGATACTGTGTCTTCCTCATCTCTCCCCGCACAGGTTGTCGAAGTGGCATTTGTCGCAGAAACAACAGGCACCGATGCTGAAAGTCGTTCTCTACCCACGAACCACCTAGTCACCCGTGATGAGCACCGTACGCTCGAACGACAGCCATTAAGAAGATCACGACGGTTGGCCCACAGATACGGGGAAACTGCCATTACATAACTGCCTAGTCCACACTGAAAGAGAGTTCGATGTTTTCTTGGATCGAGTATCACTAAAATTCTTTTTAAAAGTGTCTTTTTAATAAGAAAAACTAGTATTTTGATTCAGTTGGCTGAAGAGGACCGTTGCGCAAACGGTCGAAAGCTCCCTCGTTTTTATCCCCTTTCTTGTATATTTTTATGTCTTAAAATATACAATTTATCAATTATATTATTGTGGCTTTTTTAATCATCATATATATATATATATATATATATATATATATATATATATATATATATATATATATATATATCTTAGCTCCTCGATTTCCTCATTATTTTAAAGTACGATTGTCACTATAAAGCCTTGAATCAGCAGCCAGTGCTTTAACTCTACCTTCACCAACCTAATGGACGGGGGTTCGAACCTCCCGGCTGGAGATTGGTGTTTCCTTATTTGATCTTCGTTTGGGATTCAAGGCTTTGCAGTGATGAGAGCTTTAAAAAAATTGTGAGCATATAATAAGGGTTAAGAGGTCATTGTGGTTATTGCAAATCTGTGAACATCTGGTCAAGATAATTAGTTGATTATGTATATGTATATATATATATATATATATATATATATATATATATATATATATATATATATATATATATATATATATATATATATATATATATATATATATATATATATGTATATATATATATATGTGTATAACTGATTCACGAAGATATGGAACGCTATAAATGTATAAATAAAGGCAAATGTCACAAAGGAAAAATTAAATAAGTGAGTGGCTGGCTACTAGGCCTTTCGACACACAGTCCTTTACTAGCAGAGTCTGCCAGTAAAAGACCGTGTGTCGAAAGGCCTAGCAACCACTCTGTTGTTTCATTTTTCCTTCAGTGACATTTGCCTTTATATATATATATATATATATATATATATATATATATATATATATATATATATATATATATATATATATATATGCACACACATCTACTCTTTAAGTACACTTGCACTTACATAACCTCTCCACCTCGCAGTGCCAACTATAATCGAATCGGTAAATCTCCTGTGGGGAATGTAATTACTCTGCTCTTCGAAGGAATTGCAACTAGGATGCCTGGCATATACACGGAATTCTTTTCCCCCCCGGCGCCGATAGATGGCGTTCCAAATTCCAAGGATTACCGGGGAGATTGTGAAGCTCTCTCTTCGTCAGCTGTGATTCCTTGTCACCCTCGGTAGTCCGCATAATTTTTCTTTTCTCTACTTAGTTTTCTGTGAAAGAAAACTACTGAGGTGGCTATTTGTCTGTCCGTCCGCACTTTTTCTCTCCGCCCTCAGATCTTGAAAACTACTGAGGCTAGAGGGCTGCAAATTGGTATGTTGATCATCCACCCTTCAGTCATCAAACATACCAAATCGCAGCCCTCTAGCCTCAGTAGTTTTTATTTTATTTAAGATTCAAGTTAGCCATGATCGTGCGTCTGGCACCGCCATAGGTGTCAACAACACAGACCACCACCGGGCGGTGGCTGAAAGTTTCATGGGCCGCGGCTGAGAGTTTCATGGGCATTGGCTGAGAGTTTCTTACAGCATTATACGCTGTACAGAAAACTCGATTGCGCCAAATAACTTCGGCGCATATTTACTTGTTTTAATTGTGTTTGGTGGGTGTCTGGAGGGAGGACATAAAACTGCGTTTGTCCTAAATGTGTTTGTTGTTCTTGTTTTGTAATCTAGTTCAGACATTTGACTCAAATAACCTTGATAAGGCTAGAGATAAAATAAGCTTGCAATCGGGAACATTGACCATGTTGGAAGAACGGGAGTTCCAAAGCACCACAAGCGAGGCTGCATTCCTCCCTGTCAATCAAGAAATATTCAGTTAATTTGTTTATTTTTTTTTTTTTTGCAATGTACCTCGGCCTGGGTCCTAGGAGATTCCATCTGTCAAATAGTTTTAAGAGTAAAAAAAATAAAATCTGGAACTGCCAAAATCTGGATGGACTCTTATTTATCACTAATTATTCATTCGAGTGTGGAATTGTCAGAGTAGCTTCAGCAATGCTATAAAATTTTTGCCAATTTTCGTTTTATTTCTTTTTCTTGAGCTTAATAGAGGCAGGTTTTGTCTGTGTTGCTATGCGTGAATACTCTTGCAATTGTTTCAAGACCGCAGTACTTAGAATAGAATAGAATATAGAATTTAGGCCAAAGCCAGGCGCTGGGACCTATGAGGTCATTCAGGGCTGAAACGGAAATTGACAGTAAAAAGGTCTGAAAGGTGTAACAGGAGGAAAACCTCGCAACTGCACTATGAAACCATTGTTGGAGAGGGTGGAAAGTAAGATGGAAGAAAGAGAACATGAAAGAAGGTACAGTCAAAAGAATGAAAGGGGTTACAGCTAGAGGACGAAGGGACGCTGCAAAGAACGTTAAGTAATGCCTACAGTGCACCGCATGAGGTGCACTGACGGCGCTACCTTCCTACGGGGCACAGTGCTTAGAGCCACATTTCTTGGCGAAAATGATAAATTTCTCTTCGATACAAAGGCTAATTGGGCTCTCAGACTCATGCCCTCAGCTAGCCCAGACTGCAGGAAAGCAACAGAAAGGACAAGTAAGGAAAGAGGAAGGAAGGAAACTACAAACCCTCCTGCCTCCTAAAGTGAGGAAGGTTACAAGACCCGGGAAAAACAGACGCTGGAAGAGAATCCCGAAGATTAGCGTTAGACGTGAGGAATGAGTCGCTGAACTGCAGAATAATCCTTTTGTGTGTTTTCTTGCTTCTAATGTCTCTTGGCCTGAATACTTCGCTGCTATTAACGGTCATGTCTTTCTAGTTACGAGCATTTTCGAAGCGTCAGATGTATCTCGGGTCTTTAAATAAGGAGTCCTCACCTACTCACCTACATCGCTGGCGAACATCTCACAGTTTACAGTAATGCAGCAGTAAACTGTTCAGATTTAGAATTCCCTCTGTCAAGAAAATACTCTCTTTAGAGCTTAAAATAAATTCGGCAATGAAACAGGAAATGCTTTGTAATAAAAAATTGTTCAGTAAAGGATTATATACGACATAGACCTTCAAATAAGAAATGAATATAAAAGTATTACGTTTATAATCATTGTGTCCATTTTCAGGTCTTGTTTGTGAATTCTTGAGAATGCTTGACAGGACGCTCTTTCCAGTGTAACTGCTACAGATCTGCTTACTTGAATGCAGACTTCTCAGTAACTCTCAAAAAAAAAAAAAAGCAATCGGAAATGGACACAATCCCATCAAAGGCCCCAAGCCCAGGTTCGAATCCTGGCGGGAGTGGTCGACAGAAGTTAGCACATTCCCTTAAACCCTCCAGTTAGGCCCAAGCAATAAGTTATGCAACAGGAAGTATGTAGATCGACTGGGTATACAATGCTTACAGTAGTTAATACCATTTCACTCACTTACACTGAACAGGCAACTCTCCAGGAAGGGCATGGGGCAACTATTGCATCACGACTTCCAAGGACCACCAGTCATTTTATTTTTTCTTGCTTAATCATAACATTTTGCTCTTTTTGACGATTCTTTATATATCTTTATCAGCGTCTTGTCTTGTGTTATTTTCGGTGTTTTTTTATTTTCTAAGTTTTCTTTATTAATGAATATGCTGTATGTTTCTTGAAAGTGGGATTGTATCCTTAACTATTTGCTGATTTATACAATAAGCCTGTACAAGATGACACGCATTTGCTGGTATCTACATTATAAATATGTATATATATACATATATATATATATATATATATATATATATATATATATATATATATATATATATATATATATATATATATATATATATAATATATATGTATATATATTCGTTATTTGATTTTACCTTTTTTTGTCTGTATATTTTCTTTCCCTCGCTCAAGTTGATGTTTGTTCACTGTCAATAATAATAATAATAATAATAATAATAATAATAATAATAATAATAATAATAATATAATAATAATAAATCTAAATAACGACTTCAAATGATTACCAGTAAATAAAAGGGGAAAAGTATTAAAACGCCGTAAAAAAATTACACCTCAAAATAAGATAAGGAAATATTTGTTCAGACGATAAAAAAGCAAAAAGTAGCACCAAGTAACAATAGAAAAAACTCTGAATAAAAGGGGAAAAAAGTATTAAAAAACCACAAGAAAAAAATTACATCAAAAAAAGAATTAAATATTTGTTCAAAAAATAAAAAAAGAAAGAGCAGTACAAAGTAACAATAAAAAAACTGAATAAAAGGGGAAAAAGTATTAAAAAACCCAAAGAAAAAATTACACCTCAAAATAAAAAATAAGGAAATATTTGTTCAAGCAATAAAAAAACAAAAAAATAGTACAAAGTAACAAAACAAAAAAAACTGAATAAAACGGGAAACAGTATTAAAAAACCCCAAGAAAAAAATTACATCTCAAAATAAAAAAAGGAAACATTTATTCAAACAATAAAAAAAACAAAAGTAGTACAAAGTAACCATAAAAAAACACACCAGAAAGTAGCACCAAGTAGAAATAAAAAAAAAAAAAACTCCGAGAAATGTCGGTCCTGATTTCGGCAGTTGTGGTCAAATCATTGTTTTGCCAAGGGGGATTGAGCTGCCTTTTGCAAATAGGACTGGAGATCTTTTTTATTTCGTCAACAACCGGTGATTCGATCTCCTTTGTTCCAAGGTTTTTTTTTTCGTTTGTCTTTTTGCCATTGAGATGGTCGTTTGTATAGATTTCAGTTGGTGAAGTAAACAGCCTTTCTCTCTCTCTCTCTCTCTCTCTCTCTCTCTCTCTCTCTCTCTCTCTCTCTCTCTCTCTCTCTCTTGACTTGTTCCCTCTTGCTGTCATTGCAAGAGAAACTCAAACTAGCTATATGTGTGTGTATGTGTGTATACAGTATTATATATATATATTATATGTATGCATGTATTTGTATTTGTATATGTGTATATGTGTGTGTATATATATTATATAAACACACTCATAAATATATATATATATATATATATATATATATATATATATATCTATATATATATATATATATATATATATATATATATATATATATATCTATATATATATCTATATATATATATATATATATATATATATATATATATATATATACATGTAATAGGCACAATGGGTTAAAGGTACAGCCATCAGCTCACATTTGCTTAATCCTATGTTTGTTCAAGGTCCACTCGGCTGTATATGGCTACCAGTTTCTGCTTAGGTCAATACATAGGGCATGGGGCTAGCAAAACCTCTTCTCTCTCTCTCTCTCTGGATACATACAGACACACACACACACACATATATGTATAGCCTATATCCAGGCTGCAGGACAGAGGTGAGTGGCACAGTGTGAGCCCGGTAGTATTAAACACGGTGCTGATAAACCACTAGCCAACTAAGCTATACTATGGAAGTTTTCTGTACAGAGCGTTCATCCACTATTCAGCGAGAGAGAGAGAGAGCGAGAGAGAATAGAATCGCATAATATTTCTAGTACTCTTTTTTGGCGACAGATGGCGTCTGATGTCGCCCAGGAAGATTAACTGGGCTTTACGAAATTGAGTCCAAGATAGATTGACGTGTTCATCTTCAGTATCCTGAGGGTATTTTCATGTAGGGCTTTGACCCGGCCTCCTTCCTACTGCAGTAGGAATTAAATTTCTATTTTAGGGTATTAATTCTGTATCAGTTTCTGTCAGAGGCACCAGTTTTGTCATTTCCGTGGTCACCTGTCAAGTAGGACTGCTCTTGAAATGGAACTTGGAGACAATGAAGCCTGTATTTCTTTTGTCTTTATTTGTTTGTCGTTATTCATGTATTTTCATCCACATGTCCCTCTATTTATCTTATTTTTCTCCCTTTTTCCCTATTCTGCGTTCATTTCTGTGACACATTGCATTGCAGTTTAGGGGACAGCAAATTTTTGTTTCTTCTATATGAACATACACTCAAGAATAATAATAATGATGATAAACATGGAGAGATGCAGAAGTATTTAGAAGGCTACTGTAGGTTTTGAGATGGTTTGATCATGTGGAAAGAATGGAGGACGATACGCTGGTAACAAAAGTGTAAAATTCGGAAGTGCCAAGAGGAAGGATGAGAGGAAGACTTTGAAAGCTCTGGATAGACGGCATGAACGAAGTAAAGCAAAGGAAGGACCTTAGCATCCAGGAAGCGCGAGAGTCGCACAAGACAGAGGTGAGTGGCGCATTGTAGGAATATTTTCTGGAGAGATCTTCTGTAATAATAATAATAATAATAATAATAATAATAATAATAATAATAATAATAATAATAATAATAATAATAATAATAATAAGAGGAAGAAGAAGAAGAAGAAGAAGAAGAAGCCAGATTACCTTCGCACCAAAAAGATTCCTCAAAACCAATCAGGTTATTTACCCAGAATGTTAATCAGTACCGGTCTGAACCAACAAGGCTCCGTCATTCGCCTGAAAGCCAGAGATTCTGATGGATTGACTGATTGTGGGTTATCTGGCGTCACAACTACCAGGGCCACTGACGCCAAATGGCCAGAGGTTCTTGTCACATAACAGACCCTCTGTCGGCATTGAATTTTAGGGGAACAGGTGACCTTATTTACCCATCATTTTGCAAGACGTTCAAACAAGGTGAGGTGGTTGTGGGGGCCTCTGACCCATTTTTTTTTCTAGTTTTTTTATGGTAAGGGGCCCCCTGCTATGGTCTTATAATTCGTTGGCGGTAAATATTTGGATATCTCGAGCGAGAGGGGAAATACCTACCAATGAGAATCTGGGAGAGAGAGAGAGAGAGAGAGAGAGAGAGAGAGAGAGAGAGAGAGAGTTCTGCAAAGACGTCATAGCAAGCATCGTGGTAGCGTTGTTTTGGATCAGGCCCAGATACGTTAAAAAAAAGACTGATTTTGAATCAGTTATAAAAATATGGTTTGGCTAAACATTTCTTCAGCACTCCGGTGTGCTACAAGTTTAGCTTATTTTTGAAAACACCTCTCTGTTGTGTGTTCAGTTTGTGGGTGATCACACTTCCCAGCTGGGTGAGGTTTCTCCTTACAATATAAATATTTAGCGGTCAAATAATAAGTAGCAAAAACATCGCTTGAGGCTGACAGAGACAGGTCTGGAGGGATTTGGTTAACTCAGAGACTCCCAATTTACAAAGAATGCTAAAATGATGTAGATTCTTAATCTGATTCGACTTATTTAGCTACAAGGGTCTACAAGGTTGTTATTAATGTGCTTTCAGACGTACGATTATGGATAATTTTAACCTTAAATACAATAAAAACTACTGAGGCTAGAGGGCTGCAATTTGGTATGTTTGATGATTGGAGGGTAGATGATCAACGTACCAATTTGCAGCCCTCTAGCCTCAGCAGTTTTTAAGATCTGAGGGCGGACAGACAAAAGTGCGGACAGAAAAAGTGCGGACGGTCAGACAAAGCTGGCACAATAGTTTTCTTTTACAGAAAACTAAATAGATTGAGCCTCGTTGCTTGAAATATTCTAATATTATTTGTTTGAGGACTCCCCTATTCCTTGCACGAGATTTTCTGCGTGTGTGTCTGTGGGTGTGTGTGGGTGTGCGTGGGTGTGCGTGGGGTTAAGAGAGAGAGAGAGAGAGAGAGAGAGAGAGAGAGAGAGAGAGATAGAATACCCTGGCTGTAACAGGTTACCGCCATGAATCGCTGTCTGATTTTAACACCCAAGACACGGCGGTACATAACCATCGTCCTTTTAAAGAAGAAGAAGAAGAAGAAGAAGAAGGAATAGGAGGAGGAAGAGGAGGAGGAGGAGGAGGAGGAAGAAGAGAAGGAGGAGGAGGAGGAGGAGAAGGAGGAAAAAGAAGCCTTGCTTGCGCAATCTTCTTATTAATATGGCGCCTGAGTTCGAAGCCCAGCGAAGTCGCCAGAATTCGTGATGGAAATATGATTTTTCTTATTTATATAAAAACGGCGAATTCAATCACGTACAGGAAATGAATGTTGATGTTTCATTTGCATTCAAGATGTCGAGAGGAAATTGAAGGAGCTTCTCGATGCGAGGTGATATTTGACGAAGACTTTCAAGAATTATTTTGGGTAAGTGTATGATGTGTTTCGGATATTCTAAAGGTGTATAGCTTACTTAAGAAGTGATGGCGAGATTTTATTCTTTCATAAAGGAATGCTGGAAAGAATTAATGTCGAATTCAGCAAGTTTATTGGTAAATGATTGTTGGGAAATACATTTGAAAAAAACATTTACAGAATGTATGAAATCTTGAAGGAATTTAAAAAATGTATGTCAGATGTATTAAATAATGATTAAACCTTGCAGACGTGTGGCGAATGTATGAAAATGATTATACACATTTTAAAAAAGTGGAATGATAATTCATTATCTAGTTTATTTGGCCTAGATTTGGCTTTGGGTTAAAGAGAGTAAAGTAATACGAGAACATTTGATATAAGTTCCGTAGCTGTGGACCGAGCAGTCACGTGTCTTGAGATATTGGCTTTGCTCCTAAATTTGTGTATAATTCTTACTTCCGATGTTAGTTCTGAAGCTGTGGAAAGTAATTCACTTTCTTTATTGCTTGTTTACGATTGCGCGCTCACATACATACACCCACACATATATGTATATACGTATATATACATACATATATACTGTATATATATTTACGTATATATATACTTTATATATATATATATATATATATATATATATATATATATATATATATATATATATATATATATATATATATATATATAATAATGTTTAATCTATCTCTATTTGCTATGTAGATAAAGTACATGTGTTCTCTCTCTCTCTCTCTCTCTCTCTCTCTCTCTCTCTCTCTCTCTCTCTCTCTCTCTCTCTCTCATTGTAAATCTGTCCTCATTCAGGAAGGAAATGCTGTTAACAAAACCATTATCCTTTGCTATAATATTTACCTATCTCTCTCTCTCTCTATCTCTCTCTCTATCTATCTATCTATCTATCCAACTATCTATGGGTGTTAAAGCTGGATTCGAGCAGATATCTATCTGTGTATCTCTCTGTCTCTCTATCTCTCTATCCCCAGACGAACATAAAGATAAATTTATCCCTCTGCGTAAAAACCTGACGAAGACAGATAGCCCGTGCCGCTGGACTCCCGAGGGGAAAAATTACGTATCTTTCCGCTGACGGCAAATCTGTTTTATTGGACAGACCGTCTGTCTTGGGCTGTCTGTGCGAATCCTTCAGGGTTAACAGATATAGCAGAGGGAAAGTTAAGGGAGCTGGACAGCTGAGTGGCAAGGGAAGAAAAACGCAACTCGGAAAAGAGTAAAAGGAAGTAAGCAATGGGACTGGGAGGCAAAGGGATTCTGCCAAGAGCCTTTAGTTGTGTTTACAGTGCGCCATGCAAGGCGTATTATGCATTGTCAATTTTTGCTTCAGTTAACTTTGATTAATGAATCTTCAAAGCTGGGTTTCATTTTCGAAAGGGATGGAATGATGAAAACTTATAATAGCCGAGATAGTTTCCATGGCGACAAGTCCCGAATTCAACATCAATGTCTACTAAAAAGTATATTGTTATAAATTGGTTGTTCATTGAAAAAGTACACCCACAGTCATCATGTTCAGTTCACTAGCTATCTATGTAACACACTCATATACATACAAGCACGCATACACACAAGCGTAACACACACACGAACGCTCTCATGAGCAACGAGTGTAACACACAAACACAAAAACACTCTCATACACACGAGTGTAAACTTAACCTCATTCCCAATTCAGTGACTGAATGAAATAGGACAAAAGGCTACGTCTTAAAACTTCCAGCAGCCTCATTACGGCTCTTAAATCAGTGTCGAGTGAACAAGAAGAAGAAGAAGAAGAAGAAGAAGAAGCCACTAGGACTAAGAAACTGTAAACAAATGCCGGGGGAAACTGAAGCCGTTAGAAGCTGCTAATAAAAACCTCATTACGGTCCTTAACTCAACGTCGAATGAAGAAGAAGAAGAAGGTATAGTAAACAAATATAAACAAATGCCAAGGGAACCTCACGCCGCTAGTTTCTAATAAAATCTATAAATTAGGCTTAATGTTCTGTCAGGCCCTAACTGGAGACAATGTAGGTTAATGGGAATCTAGATCGTCAGATTCTCAACCCCTTTTCCTCGTGGTTTAAGCGGTGGGGCGCCTTCCTTAATGGCCAGAGGTCCTGAGTTCTTTACTCACCTCACTATAGTTCAGGATCCTGGGTTTGATCCTACGCGAGGGTGGAGTGGACTAAGACCACTCGTGAAGAATTCTAGCTCAGGATTCTGGGTTTGATCCTACGCGAGGGCGGAGTGGACTGAGACCACTCGTGAAGAATTCTAGTTCAGGACTCTGGGTTTGATCCTACGCGAGGGCGGAGTGGACTAATACCATTCATAAAGAATTCATTGTACTGCTTTTGACGTAAAAAGAGAATTATTCATCTTGTGGTCATTCGAATTATATGGGTTGCAGCTTGGGATGGAGAGAGAGAGAGAGAGAGAGAGAGAGAGAGAGAGAGAGAGAGGATTCATAATTAATGACACGTGTGTATAAACTTCCACAACAAGGGCCGCTTTATGTAACTGTAGGCTCTCTCTCTCTCTCTCTCTCTCTCTCTCTCTCTCTCTCTCTCTGCGTTTATTCCCCGCTTATACTTATGTTTTATATTATGCAGCTAACAAAACAAAAAAGAAAAGTCATCAGTACAGGAAGAAGTGAGATGCAAATGTTCCTTTTAATCTGGTCTGAAAGCAAATTATAAAACAATACAAAAACCAGGTTTTAATTCTGAAAAGTTTTCATTAATGTTTGGCTTAGTTGTACCACCGTCGACTATCAATTTACCGTGCTTCTCTGTCCACAAAAATTAGTGAGTCGCCTGAGATGATAATTACCCTGAATTGGTAATGATGTTATGAAAGGTATTTTACTGTCAGAGTGTAAAAGGGATTGCACATGTATCTGTTTGTTGCTGTGCATTTATATACCTGTTATTTACTTATTTGCTTCTGTGATTTTTACTCGTTTATTTTATTTTTTCTATTTTTGCAAATGGGCCTTCTATTCAAAAGTTAAGACCCAGTTACGTTACATGAAAGTTGTATTTCTCCCTCTGTAGTCTTCTGTGAGGCTCTGGTGGAGTCTACCCACTGAAGCAGCAACTGACTGAGGCTACAGGTTACAGGTTACAGGTTACAGGTTACAGGACAACTGTACCTGTCAATCATTAACATTTTATGAATGAACATCCCATTATCTGAGAGCCTAATCGAGTGTTTACTATGAAGTTACACCCTCACATCTCCGTAGGGAGATGTGCACTGACGGCACACGTCAGTGCACCTCACGTGGTGTACTGTAGGCATAACTCAAGGGTCTTTGCAGCGTCCCGTCGGCCCCTAGCTGCAACCCCTTTCATTCCTTTTACTATACCTCCAATCATATTCTCTTTCTTCCATCTTACCTGCCACGTCTCCTAACAATTGCTATCCACCCTCTCGTAACAATTGTTCCTCCTGTTACACCTTACACCCTTCTTATGGTCGATTGCCCTTTCACCGATGAATGACCTCATAAGCCCCAGCGCTTGGCCTTTGGCCTAAATTCTGCATTCCATTCTGTTTTATTCTATACCCTCAGATAAGTTACTTAAGTAATTCCTCAGCCTCCTCTCTTGCTCCTCTGTGACCTTGGGGAGAAATTCCTCAGGAGGGAAGTTACGACGAGGAAGGAGGAGGAGGAGGAGGAGGAGGAGGAAGAGGAGGAGGAGAACAAGAAGGAATGCCTGGCTGGGGTCCAAAGACGCTACGTACCTCCGGCGAGCAGTTTGCCCCTGCGATGCGCTGTGGAAGGTAGCGGAGCCCGAGATCTGAAGACTAGAGCCAAGAGTCGCCTGCTAGTTTCCGCAATAGGATTGACATGGTTTTTTTTTTCCTCTCTCTCTCTTTTATTTATTCTTTTATTTTTCGGTTCGTCTTTTTTGGGTGTTGGGTCGCCGCTGCAAGGCTGTGATGATGCAGCGTTTTTTTAAGATTTTACTTTCGCCTAATTTGTTTCCCTTTTTTTTTATTAGTTTTTGTTTCGTTAATGTTTAGTTCTTTTTCTCTGTGGTGTTGTGAGTTTTGTCTTTAGAGGGAGTCAGGACGGTTGGAATAATAATAATAATAATAATAATAATAATAATAATAATAATAATAATAATAATAATAATAATAATAATAATAATAATAATCATAATAACATAATGTTTCTGCTTCCGCAATATGGGTGGAAATAATAATAATAATAATAATAATAATAATAATAATAATAATAATAATAATAATGTTTCTGCTTTCCCAATATGGGTGAATATATAATAATAATAATAAGAATAATAATAATAATAATAATAATAATAATGGATTCACTCCTTAATAAGAAAATTAAACGACTGAATAACAAATTAAGATAAAGAAACTAATCTTAGAACTTAGATTATTATTATCTTACATGGCATTTCCCAATCACGTTTCCAATCGGTGGTTGATGTGATGACGTCACCGCGAGACCTCCTCCTATTAAGGGGCGTTTCGCTCGGCGACGGGATTCGGCGCCCGGCAATTAATCATCGGCCTAGTTCCATTCAAGAGCTTGGTGTCATTAGCATTACAGGCTGTCTCTATCCTTCTCTTGAACAGGACTCGCTGAATTTGGGTTCTTTTGCCTTCTCTGGTGCCGTAACATGAAGAAATTGTAATTCGTCAACTATTTGCATTGCAGCTGTACCAACATTCAGTTGCCTTATAATTGTTGATCATTCAATAAGTAATTAGGCCTACCAAGATGGTTTCTACTCTTCTCTTGAACAGACCTCGCTGAATTTGGGTTCTTTTGCCTTCTCTGGTGCAATAACATGAAAATAATATTGTAATTAAACACGTAATTCATTAACTAATTACATTTCAATTGTACAAATCCGCCAGCGCCTTACAATTCTTGATCATACTATCAGCAATTAGGCCCATTGTTCGCATCTGGAATGTAATTGCAAACATTCATACGTTGCATGGATATACAACATCTAATAACAGCGACATAATTATCAAGCTGAATAATTACATGCAATTACGCAGTTATCACGTCATCACCGTCATCGGTTGTATTGTCACGACACCTGAAGTAGAGTATGTAATTATACTCTACTTAGGCCATCGACACAATAAGTAATTATCGTGCATCAGCAACAATATGGTGGTCACTTGTACCTTAAATGTCCTGTAGGATGGTCTTAAGGATTGATCCTGTTACGTCACTCAAGTAGGATACACCACGAGAGAGAGAGAGAGAGAGAGAGAGAGAGAGAGAGAGAGAGAGAGAGAGAGAGAGAGAGAGAGGAGAATTTTCCGCTTATACTTTCTGCCGGTCAGTTTCAAGGCTGTATCCATTTTGCAAGCGTGAAATCTCTCCCTCCCTCTCTCTCTCTCTCTCTCTCTCTCTCTCTCTCTCTCTCCTCTGCATGATTTTTTAATCATTTGTTTATGTTTTAATTTCTTAGGCACAATCGAGTTTTCTGTACAGCGTATAATGCCGTATGAAACTCAGCCGCGGTCCGGTGGTGGCCTCAGCCACGGCCTATGAAACTCTTAGCCGCGGCCCCATGAAACTCAGCCACGGCCCGGTGGTGGCCTGTGATGTTTGTAGCTATAGCGGCCCCAGAAGTACGATTATGGCTAATTTTAACCTTAAATAAAAATAAAAACTACTGAGGCTAGAGGGCTGCAATTTGGTAGGTTTGATGATTGGAGGGTGGATGATCAACATACCAATTTGCAGCCCTCTAGCCTTAGTAGTTTTTAAGATCTCAGGGCGGACAGAAAAAGAGCGGACAAAATAAAGTGCGGACTGACTGACAAAGCCGGCACAATATTTTTTTTTTGCAGAAAACTAATAAAACCAACAAAAGAGACATCTTATTTTTCAAAAAGTTATAAGTATTTAAAAATACTTTATTCTTACACCAGTGTTTTTATTCACGAGAGGAGACGTTTAATTATGCTGTGACAGAATTTCATTTTATCTCTTTCTCTCTTGAAGAACGCTAAAATTACTTCTGAACACAATAATGACTTGACATTAACTCCACGCAAAGAGAAAAAAAGGCTTCCATTGAATTTTTCTTTTTATACGTGTCCTATAAAGACTGACTTTACATGCCTTCCTACTTTCAATAATACTCATGGGATGAGGGTGCAGTCCCCATGCCTTTATCACCCAGACTTCGACCCGCTACAGTCGACTAAATACCAGGTACACAAATCACTGACTGCTTAGTGATGCTGATCATGTTTTTATTTTCGGAATTGTCTTTTGAAATGTTTAAGTCAAACTAATCTTATTTTTCAGGGCAGGACTCATGCTGAGATAAAATATCCTTTACCTTTTTAACGGTTTTTTTTAGTTTTCTCTAAAAGAAAACCATTGTGCCGGCTTTGTCTGTCCGTCCGCACTTTTTCTGTCCGCCCTCAGATCTTAAAAACCACTGAGGCTAGAGGGCTGCAAATTGGTATGTTGATCATCCACCCTCCAATCATCAAACATACCAAATTGCAGCCCTCTAACCTCAGTAGTTTTGATTTTATCTAAGGTTAAAGTTAGCTATAATCGTGCTTCTGGCAACGATATAGGATAGGCCACCACCAGGCCGTGGCTGAAGTTTCATGGGCCGCGGATCATACAGCATTATACCAGACAACCGAAAGATAGATCTATTTTCGGTGGCCTTGCTTATACGCTGTAGCAGCTGTACAGAAAACTCGATTGCGCCGAAGAAACTTCGGCGCATTTTTTACTTGCTCTATTTATATTATTTCTAATTTTCTGATTTTTCGAGACTCATTGTGGCCCGTTGCCCCCTTATCAGACTACTGTGAAAAAAAAATCGTTTATTTCTTTTACTTGGTGAAAGTCATAATAGACAGGGAAACCAGAGGAAAAGAGAAAATCCAGTAGTTCTTATTTATTACTTGCTTTAAAGATCAGCCCTTTGAAATGTAAATGCTTATATGAAGTAGGGAAAACAGAGGCATGTGGGGAATTCCGAAGTCTGGTGGTCTATGGGAAGATAAATTTTTTTTTTTACTTTCAGGTGAGTGTTCAATGTGACTAATTATACACACATCATACCTCCATCAGGTATGTATTCCTGTGTATATTTATGTATCTTTTAATTCCAAAATGTGGTAAGTATACATACCGTATGCATATTTATGTATCTTTTCATACCGAAATATGGTGAGTATACATACCGTCTGTATATTTATGTATCTTTTCATACGGTACCAGAAATGGTAAGCATAACATACCGTGTGTATATGTATCTTTTCTTACCAAACTATGGAAAGTATACATATATACCGTATGTATATTTACGTATCTTTTCATACCAAAATATGGTGAGTATACATACCGTGCGCATATTAATGTATTATTCTATGAAACGCACACCAACTCAGTCTACTTCTGGCTGATTCATTGTCGCTCATAATAGGCTTCTAACTGTTCACCCACCCAGGTGCCGACCAGACCCAATGTAGTGAAGGAAGCCTACCACTAAGCAATGATTTATGTACCTGGTATTTAGTCGACTGTGGTGGGTTGAAGTCTGGGTGGTAAAGGCATGGGGACTGCACCCTCATCCCATGAGTATTATTGAGAATAGGAAGGCATGTAAAGTCAGTCTTTGTAGGAATTAATGTCAAGTCATTAGTATTCTCTTAAGTAATCTTAATGACTTTTAAAGAAAAGAGAGAGAGAGAGAGAGAGAGAGAGAGAGAGAGAGAGAGAGAGAGAGAGAGAGAGAGAGAGAATGAGTCATAATGTTTGATTTTGCCTGTGCACTCATTTATAAGGTATGTGGCTCTCTCTCTCTCTCTCTCTAAATATTTATATGTATGTGTGTGTGTGTAAAGTTTATAAGAATAATAATATCATTTGTAGTTTTTCGTATACTAGATATTTTATCATTAAGTGATGAATGCTGAATAGTATGATTCGGGAAGTTTTATTGAATAAGATACGTAAAAAATAGATATAAAAAATCATATATATGTATGTATATATATATATATATATATATATATATATATATATATAAATGCATATATATAATATATATATATATATATATATATATATATATAAATGCATATATATAATATATATATACATATATATATATATATATATATATATATATATATATATATATATATATAATCATTAAATTAATTATCAGTATCTAATTGATAAAATTGTACTAGTAGTAGAAACCGCTGCTTTATATGATTATCATCGGTTTCATCACTTACAGCGAGAAACTATATGTTGATACGGAGAAAACTTGAAAAAAGGCGATTAATAACACAACAAAAGGGAAAGAAAGACCACCATGGCAAATGAATAAAGACGGACCAACCAGCAAAGGAGATGTACACATAGAAAATAAACAATAAATGTCGGGAAAAGCAGAATCACAGCCTATCTTGAAACATCTGAGCATCGGTATGTGCTGTACAGTATAATGTTACCAGGATCACATTTTCTGAAGATTATTCTTCCTGTACGCTTAAACATAACTTATTTATCTTTATGACGGCCGAGAGAGAGAGAGAGAGAGAGAGAGAGAGAGAGAGAGAGAGACGAATGACGCAGCTGACAGCCAGACGCTGACAACGTCAGCCTGTCGACTCGGGAGTCAACTGGCAACGGAAAATTACCTGCGCTAACGCGGGCAGCTGATGGAAACTTACCGAAGCGAGCCTAAATAAAAATAAAAATATGCCTATATCTAGTTCATTTTTAGATGAACGGGCCGGATTATTACTATGCAATAACGCTCGGTTCTTCGACAGATTGGACAGAGAGCGTGTAGCGTCTAGAAATGACAGGTTTTGAACGGAAATTGACTAGTAAACTCACCATACAGTTCTCATCTGCGAGTCAGCATCTCAGCGCCATGCGTTTGTTTAGACTGGTCTCCTCCGCTACCCCTGTCGAGAGGAGAAGTCGACTAATGTCTCCGCTTTTTTATTTATCTCAGTTTTTTTTAAATTTATAATTGGTATTTATTCTTTATCGTTATTTTGATTTAATTCCTAAGTGAAATTATGGCTGTGATTTCCTGTCCTTGTTTGAATTTTCTAATGTAGTTACTTTTGCAATTTAGATTCGCATAAAGTTTACTTAGTGTGTGTATGAATATATATATATATATATATATATATATATATATATATATATATATATATACTGTATATATACGTGTGCATATTTCATATAATATATATATATATATATATATATATATATATATATATATATATATATATATATATACATACATACACACACACGTCAAGAATTTGACCCTTACAAATGATGGCACTCAAGAAAAGACCAAACAGTTATCACCGCCGTATTCATACTATAACTGCTAAATCCTAGGTGAACCCTCTGATCAGAAAGCTTTCACAATATTAGCTGCATCAAACCCCTACGCAATCCATTTCATCCCAACTATCCTCTATTCTTTCCTTAAGACTGAATTATCTCAAAACACTCTTGTCCAACATTAACCTTAAGCTAACTACAGTATGTCCAATTGTTACCTTATCATCAGTAAACTTTCACAATTCCATAATCTATTTGAGACCCATTTACTCATCCAACAATTTCGCATTTAAATCTGTTGCTCCTTCTCTGACTGCTTGCATGAAGATATCAAACAGCCGTGGCAACGCAACAAAAACTTGACCCAGACGCATTCTTACACCAAACCAGCCACTCCCCCTCCTGCAAAATGCGACTCATGCTTCACTTCCTTCATCTAAACTTTTCATTGCTCTCAGCAGCTTATCTTCTGTAACATATATCTTCAACGCTCCACACTGCCTCTTTTTTTTTATCATAAAGTTTCTGTTTTAAATGCACTGCAAAAATCACCTGCTGACATCAGCAATCAGTGACCTCACCGACCCTTGGATCGAAGTCAGAGCTCAAGGCCGAGCTTACTTATCTGGCTGGTATCTTATCTGACCTCTTGATGAGGGATTAAGGAGAATCTGATAGTGCAGTGCGAGTTGTTACTCAAACAACAATTTCTTTGCTTTGATGTTGCTTTTCTGTAGTAAATTTACGAGGATAATGTAAGTTTTTTCGTGTTTTCTATAATTCTGTTGTAAGGTCTGATGTTTTTTTTTGCCGGGGTATAACTCTTTGTTTTCAGAATGACAAGATGATGTTATTGTTTTTTGCAGTAGTGGAATTATTTTTCATACTATTGCACTTGATTTTGTTGTAATAGATCTATTGTTTTAGAAGCAGTATATTTTTGCTGTGTTTTTTTTTCACAGTATTGCTATTATTATCAGTTGAAGCAGTTTTTTCTGCAGTATAGACACTTCTATTGTTGTTGCTTTTTTTGCACTGATGGAAATTATCTTTGTTGTTGTTGCAGTAGTGGTATTTATTGTTGTTGCTGTTTCTATTAGCAGCATTGACAGCAGAAGCTCTAGCAGTGAAAGAAGTGGCCTTTGTTGTTTTTGCAGTAGAATATTTTTTTGGCAATAGCAAAAGTTTTTTTTGCTGTTTTTTTTTTTCATCAATGGAAATCATCATTATCATCTTACTGTTGTTTAGTGACAATATATGATGGAGTTGCTATTGTTCTCTCGCAGCAGTAGAACATGCTTGTGCTGATTCTATTTCGTCATTTTCTCTAATAACAGAATGTGTTCTCGTTACTTTTGCAGTTTCATTATTTTCATAACTATTATCTGTCACTATTATCTTTTTTTATCATTTCTTTTTCGTCTGATTTTTCGTTTGTTAAATCATGCTTTGAAGACGTTAGAATTTTTGAACTTCGAAAGAAAGAAATTTAATTAATACTGTCCTCTCTCTCTCTCTCTCTCTCTCTCTCTCTCTCTCTCTCTCTCTCTCTACCTCTCTCTAAGAATAGAATTTGCTACCAGAAAAATGCCCCGTCCTTAAGCTAAGCTCTGTACCACGCTGCCTAATACAGCCTCAGGTGCCAAAGGCTTCCAATTAAGCCCAGTGAAACATCTAGTGGACTTCTTCTAAATTAAGAAAGGTCACTGACCTTAGCAAGACCCAAATACTATTCATATTATTAGAACTTGACCATTTTAAAGAATAAATCTTTTCTGGGTAAAGGTAGGTAATTCATGATACTGTCGAGAAAATAGTGAATCCTCTGCATTTAGGAAAAAGTTGAACTAAAAAAGGGCTTTACTTTTCAAGAGGGTACTTTGACCCTAACCTTGATTTATCAGACATTAGAACTGGACCATTAAAGAATAAATCTCTACTGGATAAGAATGGGCAATTCATGACACTGTCAAGAAAATGGTGAATCTTCTACATTTAAGAAAAATTTGAACTAAAAAGGGCTTTATTCTCAACAGGGTACTTTGACCCTACCCTTGATTTATCAGATATCAGAACTTGACCATTAAAGAATAACCTTTACTGGAGAAAGGTAGGTAATTCATGGCGCTGTCAAGAAAATAGTGAATCTTCTACATTTAAGATAAAGCTGAATTAAAAAAGGGCTTCATTTTTCAAGAGGGTACTTTGACCCTAACCTTGATTTATCAGACATTAAAACTGGACCATTAAAGAATAAATCTTTACTGAATAAAGGTAGGGAATTCATGACACTGTCAAGAAAATAGTGAATCTTCTGCATTTAAGAAAAATTTGAACTAAAAAAGGGTTTTATTTTTCAAGAGGGTACTTTGACCCTGACCTTAATTTATCAGATACATTTCAAGAGGGCAATTCACTAGGTAAATGTTTACTCTAGGGAACTATGATAATTACTGTTGGTTTGGTAGATACAAAGCACTGGTACATAATCTACTCTCTCTCTCTCTCTCTCTCTCTCTCTCTCTCTCTCTCTCTCTGTTGAATTAATCAGGGAAGCATGTTCCCTGATTGATAGTAAACTGTTGCTGATCGCCGCTGAGAGAGATAATAGAAGCAAGTAATCAGTTCTCGGGCAAAAGTATACCATTATGAAACTGGAAGACCTCAATGAGCTAACCAACACTCATATCCATTTATATATTTATATATCTGTTGCTACCCGTTTGTATATATATATATATATATATATATATATATATATATATATATATATATATATACATACATACATGTATATACATACAGTACATATATATATATATATATATATATATATATATATATATATATATATATGTGTGTGTATATATATGTATATATACATGAGTGTATAAACAGACATATATATATATATATATATATATATATATATATATATATATATATATATATATACATAAGTATATATACACACATAAATATATATATATGTATATATATTTGCCCAGTTTGGTTCATTTGGTGTTTGTTATTAAACATTCTTTCTTTTATTCTCTTCTTTGATTAATTAATTTATAATAATAATAATAATAATAATAATAATAATAATAATAATAATAATAATAATAATAATAATAACAGATGTTTCTTGTTTGTGTTGGTGCGTGAAGCATAATATACCTTATGGAGATAAGATTGACGTTTTTTCTTTTAAAGTGAATAAAATGTAACCCATATTAATTTTAGAGCATGTTAATTTTCAAGCGCAGATATCCAGGAAGCACTCTTTTGAGACTTTGCAGGAACTTTGATTCACAACGTGCTTCCGCATATTATTCGACACGTGCAGAATATTCACACAAAAAAAATTTTTTTAATCCCCTCCGTCAAAAGCTTTAAAAAAACTTTAATTTCTACCAACGTCAAAACGTCTAAAAAAATTTTTAATCTCTTCCAACGTCAAAAGTTTAAAAAAAGTTTAATTTCTTCCAACGTCAAAACGTCTAAAAATTATTTTTAATCTCTTCCAACATCAAAACTTCTAAAAAAAGTTTGATTTCTTCCAACGTCAAAACGTCTAACAAAATTTTTCAGTCTCTCCCAACGTCAAAACTTCTAAAAAAAAGTTTGATTTTTCCAACGTCAAAACGTCTAAAAAATTTTTTAATCTCTCCCAACATCAAAACTTCTAAAAAAAGTTTTATTTCTTCCAACGTCAAAACGTCTAACAACATTTTTTAATCTCTTCCAAAGTCAAAACTTCTAAAAAAAAAATTAATTTCTACCAACGTCAAAACGTAAAAAAAAAAATTTTCCAATCTCTTCCAAAGTCAAAACTTCAAAAAAGGTTTAATTTCTTCCAACGTCAAAAGTCGAAAAAAATTTAATCTTCCAACGTCGAAACTTCTAAAAATAAAAAAATTAATTTCCTCCAACGTCAAAAGTCGAAAAAAATTTTAATCTCTTCCAGCGTCAAAACCTCTAAAAAAAGTTTAATTTCTACCAACGTCAAAACGTCTAAAAAAAAATAAAACTGATTATCTGCCGTAAGTACGGATACAAAGATTAACCTAATGAATGATTTTGTAATCTGAAAGGGACAATGGTGATTCCTTATCTTTATTTTGAAGCGATGGAATTTTTTTGACACAGAAATTACGGCTTGCGAAATCTCGCGATGGATTTGAGGGTCGTTGTTGAGTGGTCGATAAAAATTGAAGGGGTTCTCTTGCGTTGTTGATTTTGGTTCATACGATAAGGGAAATGCGTATTTTGTTTGCGCTGCTCTCGAGTGGAAATGGCTCTCTCTCTCTCTCTCTCTCTCTCTCTCTCTCTCTCTCTCTCTCTCTCTCTCTCAGAACAGAGTACAAAATGAGTACTAAATAGCTTCTCCGTTTGTCAGACCGCCTGTTTGTCTCTCTCTTGACCATAGTTAAAGCAAAATCTCTCTCTCTCTCTCTCAGAAGAGAGTAGATTGAGTACTATATTGCTTCTGCGTTCATCTATAAGAATGTATTTACCTGTCTTATGACCGTAATAATTGACAACAATATCTCTCTCTCTCTCTCTCTCTCTCTCTCTCTCTCTCTCTCTCTCTCTCTCTCTCTCTCTCTCTCTCTGTACGTCACTGTCTGTCTGTCTCTTTCTCTCTCTCTCTTAGAACTGAGTACAGAATGAGTACCAAATTGCTTCTTCGTTCAGCTGTCAGATTGTGTGTTTACCTGTGTCATGACCGTAACAATTGACAACAAAATCTCTCTCTCTCTCTCTCTCTCTCTCTCTCTCTCTCTCTCTCT
>NC_089794.1:18395102-18402602 GCF_040412425.1 Macrobrachium rosenbergii
CCACGTTGCATCCTAAAAATAGCCATAGGACGCACGGCTGGGACTCAAGGATATACAGCACCCTGAGAAGGACTCCTGATTAAAATCCTTGGCCTGTGAGAGCGTAGGACGCACGGCCGGGACTGAAGGATATACAGCATCCAGAGAACGACTCCTGACTAAAATCCTTGGCCCATGGGAACGTAGGACACAGGGATAGGGCTAAAGGATATACAGCACCGTGAGAAGGACTCCTGACTAAAATCCTTGGCCTATGAGAACGTAGGACACAATGCTAGGACTGACGGATATACAGCATCCAGAGAACGACTCCTGACTAAAATCCTTGGCGTACGAAAACGTAGGACACAGGGCTAGGACTAAAGGATATTCAGCATCGCGAGAAGGACTCCTGACTAAAATCCTTGGCCTATGAGAACGTAGGACACAGGGCTAGGACTGACGGATATACAGCATCCCGAGAAGGACTCCTGACTAAAATCCTTGGCGTACGAAAACGTAGGACACAGGGCTAGGACTGAAGGATATACAGCACCCCGAGAAGGATTCCTGACTTAGAAGCTTTGACCTGTGAGGACGGAGACTTTGTTGCGGCGCTTGCGGGTAACGAAGGTAGCCGGGAGTGCTCAACAAGTCCTTTCACTTTTGATTTGTTTCACCAAATGAAGGATCCTTTTTCGACAGCTCACTGACTCCGATGGTTTCTCAGGCCCCATTGTGACCCACTGTCGCTCACGCCAGAATTCTAAGGCCTATTGCAAGTTTATGACTTCTGATTTTTGGGATGAAGCTGCCAGCCCCATACCCATCCACCACGGAAGGTCGCGAGAATTTATATGGAGCTCATTAGTGGTCACCCACCCGATTAGTGACCAAACCCAACATTGTTTAACTTCATTGACCAAAATACCATTCCAGAATGCTAGTTTCTGTCCTCTGATTTTTGTTATGAAGCTGCTAGCGCCATACCCATCAACCACGGAAGGTCACGGGAATGTATACGGCTTTCATTGATGGTCACCCACCCAGTTAGTGACTTCACCCACCATCTTTTAACTTGTTTAACTTCATTGACCAAAATCCCATCTAAGAATGCACTGGTGTCATATGTCCAAGTACTGACCAGACCTACATTCATTTACGTAACTTGTTGACATGACTTAGGTATCATGTATGAGACGTGACAGAGGTCACTCAGGATCTGATTTTGGGGAATTAAATTAAAATTTGTCTCTGAATTCAGTCCTACTGTTTGGGGAATCGCGTTTATTTGTTTCTTAGCTGTTTTTGAACTTCAGAATTTCTGTGAAAAATCGGCAGTCTTTTCTGGGGAAGATTTCTTTGCAAGTTATAAAAATAAAAAAAATATATATAAATTGGTAAAAGTATTACAAGGTTATTCATGTGTCGTAATATCATCTTCTTGAGCTGCTCTCTCTCTCTCTCTCTCTTATCTCTTTCGCAGAGCGAGAAAAAGTTTATCTGTTTGATAAACCTACTTATATTTGGAACTACTGCTTGTACAACGCAATATGCATCAACGCAGTTTGGATCCAGAGAGAGAGAGAGGGAGAGAGAGAGTGATAAAACCGACTCCATTAACTGAATAAAAATGCAGATTTAATGATATATTGAGACAAGACACTAACCTGTGTACTTGCACATTCTCGCATACTCTGTGACCTTTCTCTCCTCATCTCCTTCTCTCTGTCATTTCTACACTTAGGCATAAAAAGGTGAATTTCTGCTATTGAAACATTGCCTTCGAACAGACAGAACTGTAAAAACTTGCATTTCTGTCTCTCTCTCTCTCTCTCTCTCTCTCTCTCTCTCTCTCTCTCTCTCTCTCCTCTCTCTCTCTCTCTATTTATCTATCCATCTATCCATCTCCCCTGTACGAAAAGAAAGATTTTATTTGAAAAATAAAGTAACATTTATTTATGTTTGCTTAATGTTTAATAATCAACTTTTTAATTAAATCTTATGATTTTAAGAAAGTTGAGTTTCTGTCATCCATTTCTTCAGTTGTGTACTTTAAGGATTTTAACACGTTCAAATATATATCTCTTTGACACTTTCTGCTCTGCTTCTTACCAGTGGTACTACACAAACTGCTAGACTCTCATGGATTCCCTATAACAAATAAGAGAAAATTTCTGATCTTTAACCAGACAGTCATATATCTTGTTTTAGACAGGTCATGAGACACCACTTCCGTTAGTTTTTTATGAATCCAGTCACAGCCACTTAAACTGGCTGTAGCCAGTCTTCTTCACATATAACCTCGACCTCTTAGGACGTACGTTTCTTGCGTAGATTCTATAGGCTAGTATTTTCTCCTTGAATATGTTATGTTCTTCGTCATATAAGGAACTCCAGCATATTCGTGGTTTGTTTACATACTCTTCTTCTTCCACTCTTCTCCCAAGGAATTCTGGTCAGTTCCTGGATCTTTGGTATCTCCCTCCCATTCTTCTACTTTTAAGGATCTCTGGCGGATTCGTGGTTTGATTACATACACTCTTCTTCTTCTTCTTCTTCACCTTCATCTTGTTCTTCTTCTTCTAGGGAAATCTGATGTGATCCTCTTTGCACATTGTTTCCCTCGTTCTTTTTCCTCAGCGTCTTCTTGTACGAAGCCTGATCAGTTCATGTAAATAAGTGTAGCTAGTTTTTGACAGGTTTTTCACTGCCTCTTCTTATTCTTCTTATAAGAGAAAACTGGGCAATCCGTGGTCTTTACAGCCCCATCTTTCTTTGACTTCCTCTTCTGTTTCTTGAAACGAAATCTTACAAGTCACCGCAGTTAACTTTTTTTTTATATAAATGTGAAGGTTGACAGGAAGAAGAGATGAATGCGTCAGTCAAGCAAAGAAGAGAGGTAAAAAGGAAAAGCAGCAAAGGAAAAACGTATGTGAAGCGATTAAAGAAGAAATAGACGAAAAGTTGTACATACAATTTTACGTGACTTTCCCTGGTTAAAGATCACAAGAGCAAACCATTATATATATATATATATATATATATATATATATATATATATATATATATATATATATATATATATATATATATACATATACATATATATATATATATATATATATAAGTTAATTTAGTGAAATAATTAAAGCAAAAACAATTCTCTTTCGTTCCCCAAAAGCCATTAAGTGGATTGCGTCCTTTTTCTGAGGAAAATCCTCAATTTGAGTTCTATCACACCTGTATCAGTAGCTATGCCATTCTTTATATATCATTTCTCATCCTCATTCTCTCTCGTTAAAAAAATAAAACACGTTTTGCACTCTGTCAATTTATTTACTTATTTTACGTTAGCTCAAGCGATTCCCTGTACATAGGGGTGATTTTCTCTTTCTGTCAATGGGTACTTCTTTCTATGTCAGTTTAGACGGAAAAGTATTTCCAGTTTCTTGTTAATACTGTCCCTGAAGATGGTTTCACCGAAAGTGGGGTAGGGGTGCCTGATGCGCCCATAGTAATTGCTTAGCAGACTCAAATGCCATGTGCTTTAGGGCGTTAGCCGTTAGTTTGGAAGAGGGACGACAAAAACCATTCGATCTTGCTGAGCCAACCAAGTTGCCTGCACACCATGAGAAATAAAGATCATGGGAGCTATTCCCTCGCTGTATGTAACAGTGCATGCGTACGTATGTATGTATGTACTATGTATGTATGTAAGAGCACAGAATGGCTCACATTTACTCAAACGCGACTAAACTAAAATTAGAAACTGCAGCCTGAGGATGAGAGCGGCTTCAATGAGCGGCGAAGCCTGTTTGAATTTCATTCACGGAGTGAAAAATCCAGAGATTGTGAACGGGCTATTTTTAGGCTGGAAGGACGCTTGGATTAATGATGAAGATTTTGAGGACCTGGATTTATTTATCTATTTATTTATTATCTTTGGGGGGGGGGCTGTTTCTCCTTCAACTTTTTCGTATTCATGTGTGTGTATGAATGCATAACTGTATGTGTGCATGTATATTTTGTCGTTTCCCAAAACTACATTTAGTCCTCTTTCTCTCTTCCTCTCTCTCTCTCTCTCTCTCTCTCTCTCTCTCTCTCTCTCTCTCTGACTAGCTAGAGATAGCGAGCTTAGTCCCCCGCGAGGGAAGAGTAGGCTGGACCCATTAGTAAGCTTCAAAGCCATTAAGTCTCTTTCGCCCTGGACTGTTAATTATTCATTTGGTGGTCAGTCGACTGCACAGGATAGCAGACGTGGATATACACACTATATATATATATATATATATATATATATATATATATATATATATATATATATATATATATATATTGAGAGAGAGAGAGAGAGAGAGAGAGAGAGAGAGAGAGAGAGAGAGAGAGAGAGAGAGAGAGAGAGTAAAAAAATAAAAACATTATATCGCGTCGACTGAATGTATTGCTATTATGAAGATGGCCTCGACGAGGTAATCCTTGCCTCAAAAGGTCGTGGCATAGATGCATACTATGGATGGACAGGTAGACAGATATCAAGATTGACCTCGACGAGGCAATCATCACCCCAAAAGAGGCAGACAGAGATAAAAAAAAAGAAAAAAGAAGACGATGTGCAGACGTCTAGACAGAGATTTTATAGAAAGTTATTCTATATCGTTAAGGCGGAATTATGCAAATTTTAGTGATGTGACGTCATGGAGTTCAAAGAAGGACTCACCAGGAATCTTGATAGTATTATTATTATTATTATTATTATTATTATTATTATTATTATTATTATTATTATTATAAAAAATTTAATACTGAACAAAAAAAAAAATTGCAAATTTTGGTGATGTGACGTCATGAAGTTAAAAGAAGGACCCACGAGGAATCCTATTATTATTATTATTATTATTATTATTATTATTATTATTATTATTATTATTATTATTATTATTATTATCGAACATTTCTAAATGAGAACGAGAAAACTAACAAATAAGAGCGAGGAATGAAGAGTCAGATAAATCTATATATAAGTACACCGTTACATAAGCCATGGAAAAAAACTATAACGAGTTATGGACGATTTTGTAACCGTTAAAAGCAAAAAAAAAAAAAAATTCATAAAAATAAGACTGACGACTTTGATAATCAAGGACCCGTGGGGGAGATTTCGTAACCAGGGGCGGCGTCCATAACCGGAATTGTGTGAGGTCCAAAAAAAAAAAAAACTTGAATGAAAATAAAAATAAACCAAGTAAAAATTACGCCGAAATTTCTTCGGCGCAATCGAGTTTTCTGTACAGCGTATAATGCCGTACGAAATTCTCAGCCACGGCCCATCAAACTCTCATTCGCAGCCCATGAAATCTGAATTACGGTCCGTGGTGGCCTGTCCTATATTGTTGCCAGAAGTACGATTATGGCTAACTTTAACCTTAAATAAACTAAAAAAAAAAACTACTGCGGCTAGAGGGCTGCAATTTGGTATGTTTGGTGATTGGAGGGTGGATGAGCAACATACCAGTTTGCAGCCCTCTAGCTTCAGTAGTTTTTAAGATTTGAGGGCTGACAGAAAAAGTGAGGACAGGAAAAGTGCAGACAGAAAAAAGTGCGGACAGAAAAAGTGCAGACAGAAAAAGTGCAGACAGAAAAAAGTGCGGACAGAAAAAGTACAGACAGAGAAAGTGCAGACAGAAAAAAGTGCGGACAGAAAAAGTACAGACAGAGAAAGTGCAGACAGAAAAAGTACAGACAGAGAAAGTGCAGACAGCAAAAAGTGCGGACAGAAAAAGTGCAGACAGCAAAAGTGCGGACAGAAAAGTACAGACAGAGAAAGTGCGGACAGAAAAAGTACAGACAGAGAAAGTGCAGACAGAAAAAGTACAGACAGAGAAAGTGCAGACAGAAAAAAGTGCGGACAGAAAAAGTGCAGACAGAAAAAAGTGCGGACAGAAAAAGTACAGACAGAGAAAGTGCAGACAGAAAAAGTACAGACAGAGAAAGTGCAGACAGCAAAAAGTGCGGACAGAAAAAGTGCAGACAGAAAAAAGTGCGGACAGAAAAAGTACAGACAGAGAAAGTGCGGACAGAAAAAGTACAGACAGAGAAAGTGCAGACAGAAAAAGTACAGACAGAGAAAGTGCAGACAGAAAAAAGTGCGGACAGAAAAAGTGCAGACAGAAAAAAGTGCGGACAAAAAGTGCAGACAGAAAAAAGTGCGGGCAGAAAAAAGTGCGGACGGACAAAGCCGGCACAATAGTTTCTTTTACAGAACACTAAAAAGAAAGACTAAAACTGGAATAAAAACTTAAAAAAAAAAAAACTACCCCGCGGCATCCATAACCGGAATTGTGTGATCTCTAAAAAAAAACTAGTAAAAAAAATAGAAAAACAAAAACTGGAATCAATAGAAAAAAAAAACTACCCCATGCCCTGCCCTCGTGCAACTGGACTGATAAACAGTTTCGTCTGAAGACTGAGCGATGCAGTCAGTCTTGCACATCATATAACCTTGGTGGGTCGTATGCCATGTATGGTTAGTTGGTTTGGTTTGCGTCACTGTTCTTGTTCGAATGTTCATTTGTTTACTTTTCACTTGCTTGTTTTTGTCTTTGTTCATCTGTTATTTGAAGATTTTATTCAATTTATTCCTTTAATTTATCTGACTTTATTTATTTTATTTATTCTTATTTATGAAGATGGTTTGTAATATATAGCAAATATTAATGTTTTATTCATTTTACATATTCATTCTTAAAGACATTCAGTAATAGAGCCAGTTTTTAAGCAAATATTTTAGGATGAGGCTGCTAGCCCCACGCCTTTCGCTTCCTTGACTGCCATTCTCTGTAACCGGCTAACTACCACATACATAATTCATTAAGTCAACAGAGGCACACTGTTAACGGATCTTGCCTAAGGCGCTTCGCCTCACCCGTAAATCGATCTCGGGACATCTTGATAGTGAAACGAGCGTCATAAAAATCAGACTATTAGGTCTATATATGCGTTCTCATAATAACCACGAGAAGAGGTAAACAAATTTGCACTGGTGTTAGGCTCGCAGCCTCACACCTAATGTCCACAAAAGTCACAAAGAGAAAAAAATTATGTATCATAAAAACCACGCTACGGGATCCATAGATGCATCGTCATAATAACCGTACAACTAGGTAAAAAAAAAATTGCAGGGGGAGGTAGGCTCGCAGCCTCACACCTAATGTAAATAAGTCACGCAAAAAATATGATACCCTCTTCTAGACCTATCACCCGAGTACATAACGCGCTTATTTGTAAATGCCCTGTCACGGGATGTCAGTGGGTATATACCCCAAGTGCATTTAAACCTAAGAGGTTATTTATCGAGCTCCTGAAACCAGGTGAAGGTGAAACTCCCAAGTGCCGGCTTCTGCTATCTTATCTATTTAATCTGCTAGAATTCGTTTTCTTATCTTGAAAAAACATTTCAATTCAACTTACTGATTCGTGAGTTTATTTTCGTGACATGACTTGCATCATTTATGGTCCTTT
>NC_089794.1:18407602-18420102 GCF_040412425.1 Macrobrachium rosenbergii
AAATTATCGATTATTTTTATAAATCTCTTGAAATAATCGACTTTCTCATACATAACATGAACAGAATGTCGAAATATTCGGTGACTGCTTTACAAATTTTTTGTCAAATAATCGCCTACCCGCTGTGGTGAAGGAAGTAGTTAATGTCGAAATTATAGTTTATCTTTATAAATCTCTTGAAATAATCGATTATTTTCATACATAACATAAATAAAATGTTAATGTAATCAATGACTGCTTCACAAATCATGTTAAAAATCGGGTGTTTTAAAAATTAGAATAAAAAAGCTTTTATAATATCTAAAGATTTTAATAACTGATGCACGGGCGTTACAATAATCGATTACCTAAATAATTATGACAATAATCAAACATTTTAATACCAATAATGGCGATAGACATATGGAAAGGATCAACCGTCAATTAGCTCTGTTGGAATGACAGAACATATTGATAAGGACATAATTCATAAAAATTTGAAAATAGTTATTATCTAGATAATTGTGAATCAAAAACATATCGATTTCAAATGAGTTGTGCAAACCAAATGACATATATAATGTTTTCCAATGGAGTATCTTTTAATATATTTTAATCTGAAAAATAATTTTCCCTGTGTGTTATAGGCAGACGCTAAGAACAGCTACCCTGACTAAGGACTGGGCTGGGAGGGAGAGGGAGTTATAGATACACCCAGTGTTGTCTCTAAATTGTTCTTTAAAGGTATTAACAAAAAATTTGCTTGAATCTAAACACTTTTTTAGTGAGTGTTTTTATAAATATAAAAGCAATTATGTTTAGATTTCTGAAATAAACAGATGAATAAATAAGTAAAATAATTTTTAGATAATAGGCTGGGTTGATAAATTTGCTTGAGTAAATAGACAAGTTTATCAATAACTGCTCGGCATAATCCTGCTGAAATACTAGATTATTTTATTATAATAAAAAATGCTAAAAAAATAAAATGCTAAAATTTTTTAAAAATTATGCTAAAAGTTTACATTTTAAATACTGTTTACTTTATTGTTATGTTCCAATAAAATGTTAACTTGACAAACCTATTAAAGTGGTCGACCGTTTGAATATTATATTATTTTAATAAGGGGGTTAACAACGAATTTGTAATAATGACACATTAGTACATATTCAAAATATTATTTTGATTATTTTTTTTTTAATAATCGGATATGTTAATGATAACTGCATACATGCACATGGCGAAATAATCGATTATTACAATAACTTTCTTTCAAATAACTGAATATTTCATTCACAAAATCATTAATTAACATGTTGAAATTATCGATTATCTTAACAAATCTCTGGAAATAATCGACTTTTTAATACTTAAAATAAGTAAGATTGTAAAATAATCAATTATTTGAAAAAATTTGTTTAAATTATTGAGCATTTTAAAAATTATAACAGTACCTCGCTTAAATAATTATTTTTCTATGAAAGCCATTATAATAATGGAAAATTTTAATATTAACAGGAATATACATATTAAAATTATCGATTATTTCAATCTGGAAATAATCGAACGTTTTGATGTCAGTAATTTTGATAAAAATATTAAAAGGATCTATTGTGTATCAATAAACTTTGAAAGATAATTGATTGCTTAGATAAAACTGTTCAGTGACCGAACAAATTTATAGATAATAAATTTGATAATCATGTTAAAATAATCCATTATCTAAATAACTGTGATAAAACAATCGAGTCTTTTAATAACGATATAAGTAAATGTCAGTGTATGTTTGAATAATCGATTATTTAAGTAAATGTCTTGAATAATCGAACCCCTGAAGAAATAGCAATAACTTATTAAAATGATTAATCAATTTACTAAGCAACCAAATCTTTCAGTTCACATTATTTCAATCCAAATATAAGTTCTTTTAGTCTTGCAGTGTATTTACAGAGAGAGAGAGAGAGAGAGAGAGAGAGAGAGAGAGAGAGAGAGAGAGAGAGAGAGAGGGGGGGTAAGCACTTGCTGTTAATGTGTACCTTCGTGTTGATCATCCGCTTTGGCAGGTATCACTGATTTAGTCGAAGTTACAAGACCAGAAGGATAGATTGAGCGCAATTATCTATTTATTCAGACATTTCTTAGCCAATGACTTACCCATTGGTATTCGTTATTAGTTATATCAATTTACTGTCGTGACGGATCGCCTGATCGGGAGAGGTAATGACCATTATGAGCTTAGTGCCATAATGTGTCCAATTTGCATTTGTAGGCCCAACACACAATTGAGTATATAACTGCTTGGTCGTGACTGCCGTAGGTTGAAACTGTGGTGGGCAGAGAAATGTGGAAAGAGAGAGAGAGGGATGGAGGGTGATTAGGGAGAGGGAGAGAAAGAGAGAGGACGTACTGTGGGAGAAAAACCGGTGTACAAAACTCTTCAGTGGTACAATTTGTTCAGACTAAATTGTCTAAAGGAAAGGAGCCTTTTAGCTCAAGTTAGCCAGAGAGGAGAGGGAGAAAGAGAGGTTTCCCAACGTAGAAAAACTTGATGCAATGTATGCATCAAGGGTACGGGAGAAGGAGGAAAGAGCGAGAGAAAGAGTTGGAGAGAGGGAGAGAGAGAATTTCCAATGCAAAAAAACACACTATCATCGGCACCGCCTGGCTAAGCAATATATGCCACCTTCCTAAGGCCAGTCAGTCAGTCAGTGACGAACCAGGACCCGAGTAAGACCATCGCTGCTTCACCTCCCGCTCGCGCCAAGAGAAAACCCTCCCCCTCAACCAAGATTAGACTCAACCTGTCTTTACCATTGCCGTCTTGAAAGACATTCTTCCACGCGTAGACGTCATTCTTCCCTGAGATACGACAGAGCATAGGTTGTCATTATCTCAGCAGGATTTTCCAGATAAGAGAAACATTCCCTCGAATTTTGCGTAACAGAAATTTCCCAAACGCCGCGTCCACCCAGTGGCGGCGTCCGTGTCAAAGGGTCCCAGACGATCGGAGAGGCGCCTGTCTCTTCTTCTCCTTCTCTTTCGGTCTATCGGAGACCGATTTCTTAGCCGGCGATCGGTGATCTGTCAACGATTCGACCTCCAAGCACTTCTAAAACGGCTACGCCAACTCCCAACTCGCCACGATGGCGGAGAAAAGCAAATTTTCGATCAAGTTCGACGACCAAGACATGGACGAACACGAGGTGAGTTGTGCATGGACGGCTGTTGGGCGTCTGGCTCGATATTCGGCGGAACAGAAGACTTGTTGCTTTGACTCTCTCTCTCTCTCTCTCTCTCTCTCTCTCTCTCTCTCATGTAGTAGGCTTACTGTTATGATTTGCACTTAACCTATCAAATTATCTTTGTTGTATGACGTTTTTGAGTAACGTTAGAATTGATTAGAAAGTAAAATGGCGTTGAAATAGACTATATATATACACATTTTATATATATGAATAAATACTCTGTGAGCCTAAGGCATTTCTCCAAGAGCTTCTAGCACCAGCTATAGCCACTGTCATATTCGTACGTTAACCGCTGAATTGGTGATAATGTATCAAGCCGCTTCCTAAATCAGGGAGTACTGTAGTTCCAGGAAAGCGAACACGACTGTTATTGCCACATTCAAATTCTTAACATCTCTAAAGTTTCTGCAGTTTCTCCCCACTATCCCCAGTCTGTGCAGTATCATCAGGAAAAAAAGTCACAGTTTTGGGTAGGAAAAAAAGTCTCAAAAAAAAGTCACATTAATTTTGATGGCCGGCAATAAAGTCAGGGAAAAATTCACTATATTTCTTGGAGGTTACAGCCTTTTGTTTATGTTTTTACGGTAATCCCCAACGGCCTTGTACTAAGCAAGATCTAAAGACTTTAGATCTTGGTACTAAGCACGCCGCAAAGGTGGATACATATCGGGTTAAAATACCTTTGGTGGTCACTATCTAGGAAAGATTAATGTGACTTTTTTTCCTGTGACTTTTTTTCTGTGACTTTTTTTACCTGTGACTTTTTTTTTTACCTGGATTCGTATCATCTGCTGTATCACTACTCACTTTCTTCTCCCATAACTTTTTACCCGTCTACCTTCATTTCTCAGTCTAGGATTAAGATAGACGTGGAGACATAACACT
The DNA here is from genome assembly GCF_040412425.1 of Macrobrachium rosenbergii. NCBI lineage: Eukaryota > Metazoa > Arthropoda > Malacostraca > Decapoda > Palaemonidae > Macrobrachium > Macrobrachium rosenbergii. Next base: position 18,411,713 of record NC_089794.1, read on the forward strand.
ATCACCATTGCTTCAGCCTGACTGTTACACCAAACCAGTCACTTATCTGCCTACAGGTTTTATAACATACCTTGTTCTCATAATAGAAACTTTTATCTCTCACGGATCATATCATCAGCTTTTTCTGGGTCCATATATTTTCACTTAGTTTTTTCCTTTTTACATTCAAACTTATCATATTATCTTTCATAACAGTCACACAAGCCTCAAACACACACACACACACACGCACACTTAGTGGGATAGTGGCGTCAGTGCAACTCATGCGGTGCACTGTAGGCATTACCTAGGGTTCTTTGTAGAGTCCCTTTGGCCCCTAGCTGCAACCCCTTTCATTCCTTTTTTCTGTAACTCTGTTCATATTCTCTTTCTTCCATCTTACTTTCCACCCTCTCCTAACAATTGTTTCATAGATAGCTGCGAGGTTTTCCTCATATGACACCTTTTAAACCTTTTTACTCTTAATTTCCCGTTCAGCGCTGAATGACCTCGTAGGTCCCTGTGCTTGGCCTGTAGCCTAAATTTTATATTCCACGCCATTCCATTCCTATTTATGTAGTTGTTACTGCACGTTTTCAACTTGACCTTAAATTTACCAATCAAGTCCAGGGTCCGAAATTTTGAATTACCGTACCGAATTTCCTAGGTACCCAAGCTTTGACATGAAGTACCGAGGTGTAAAGAGAGGCGTTGTATCTTAGATGACAATGTTTTAGGTACCGAAGCTGAGGCGTACTTTAGTCTTGAAGCTACCGAAGCTCAGAGTTACCGAACCTAGAGGTACAGTCTACAGAGTCTTAGAGAACTGCCAACTCGTGCAATATAACCTTCTCCAAATACTCTCTCTCTCTCTCTCTCTCTCTCTCTCTCTCTCTCTCTCTCTCTCTCTCTCTCTCTCTCCCCATTCCACCCAAGGTAAATTTAGAAATGAAGTTGTTTACTGTTTACTTCTGGGGACCGGGTAATAATGAAGTGAGAGATAGGAGTGAGGGGAAAAGAGAAGTGAGAAGGCGTCGGGAAATGAGGAGGGTGTGAGAAGTGAGAGAAATATAACGTGTTGGAGGAGGAAGAATTAAGAGGAAGGTTTTGAATGAAAAATGACATAAGGAAAGAATATGGAAAGACGTGAGAATGAGGGACAAAAAAAAAAAATTAGGGAGAGTAGGGAATCGCAAATTCGAGGGTCAACCGGTTCGATCAAGCTGTCATCCTCTTCTCACCAAAATGTGGAATTCTCTTCATTCCCCTGTGTTTCCGAGTTACCAGCTTCCCTCTTTCCAAGATGCGGTTCTATCATCACTCAAGAATTGGCCCTTCTGAAGCGAAAATTCATTTTCTCGTCAATCACTTGTTTTCAAGGGTACTGTTGTCCTGGCACCTCGGAATTCCCTTCCTCCCCCTGTATTTCCGAGTTACCAACTTCCTTGTTTCCAAAAGGCGGCTATGTGATCGTTCAAGAATTCATTCTGGCAGCACAAATATTATCTTAATTCACCATTTTCCAAGGGGACGGCTGTCCTGGTACCGTTAAAGAAGTTATTTCCCCTTCGTAAATATACCTTCCGATTCGGTCAAGCTGTCACCCTCTTCTCCCCAAAAATGGAATTTTCTCCCTTCCCCTATGTTTCTACTTAAATCACCGTTTTCAAATATTACGGTTGTCTCAGTTCTTCCATTAGTTCTTCCTTGGAGGGGTGGGTAGAGCTCTCGGGTAGCACGCTGTTGGCCCAGCGTTCGACTCTCCGACCGGCCAGTGAAGAATTAAAGGAATTTATTTCTGGTGACAGAAATTCATTTCTCGTCATAATGTGGTTCGGATTCCACAATAAGCTGTAGGTCCCGCTGCTAGGTAACCAGTTGGTTCTTAGCCACGTAAAATAAATCTAATCCTTCGGGCCAGCCCTAGGAGAGCTGTTAATCAGCTCAGTGGTCTGGTTAAACTAAGATATATTTCCTCAGTACCGTTAAAGAACCGTTATTTTCATAGGCATATACACCTCTCCGGTTCGATCAAGCCATCACCCTCTTCTCCCCCAGAAATAGAATTCTCTCCCTTACTATGTGTTTCTACTTAAATCACCGTTTTCCGAGGGTACGGTTGTCTCGGTACCGTTAAGGAACCGTTATTTCCCTACGTAAATATACTTCCCAGCCTCTCCTTGATATAATATTTACCCCGCATTCCTCACTCCGAAGAGGAAATGACCTTGGCTGCTTTCGTCGTCAATGTCCCGCGCGAGGGGCGTCACGGAAATGCTTCTAAACGCCGCCGCCCCTTGCAAGCGGTTTGGCGAGGTCTTCGTGGCCGGGTGCCATGTTGCGAATCATCGTCCTGCGGAAGGAAGAAGGGCGGGGATGGAGAACTGGGAGATGGAGATCGAGAAAAGAGGAGAACGAGGAAGTAGGTGGCGATGGAGATCGAGAAAAGAGATGAACGGGGAAGTAGGTGACGATGGAGAACTGGGAGATGGAGCTCGAGAAGAGAGGAGAATAGGAAGGTGATGATGGAGAACTGGGAGATGGAGCTCGAGAAGAGAGGAGAATAGGGAGGTGATGATGGAGAACTGGGAGATGGAGATCGAGAAAAGAGGAGAACAAGGAAGGGAAGAATAGAGAACTGGGAGATGGAGCTCGAGAAAATGGGAGAACGAGGAAGAAGGTGATGATGGAGAGCTGGGAGATGGAGCTCGAGAAAAGAGGAGAACTGGGAGATGGAGCTCGACCAAAAAAAAAGGAGAAAAAGGAAGAAGGTGATGATGGAGAACTGGGAGATGGAGCTCGAGAAAATAGGAGAACGAGGAAGAAGGTGATGATGGAGAACTGGGAGATGGAGCTCGAGAAAATAGGAGAACGAGGAAGAACGTGATGATGGAGAACTGGGAGATGGAGCTCGAGAAAATAGGAGAACGAGGAAGAAGGTGATGATGGAGAACTGGGAGATGGAGCTCGAGAAAAGAGAACAGGAAGAAGGATAGGATAGAGAATTGGGAGACGGAGCTCGTGAAAACAAGAACGAGGAAGAATGTGAGGATGGAGAAGTGGGAGATAGAGATCGAGAAAAGAGAACAGGAAGAAGGTGAGGATAGAAAACTGGGAGGTGGAGATCGAGAAAATAGGAGAACGAGGAAGGTGAAGATGGAGAAGAAGGTGGCAGATAGAGAACTGGGAGATGGAGATCGAGAAAAGAGGAGAACGAGGAAGAATGCGAGGTTGGAGAACTGGGAGATGGCGATCGAGATAAGAGGAGTTCGAGGAAGATTGAGATAAATAGGAGGGTACTTGACTGTTAATCGACTTAGAAGGGTTTGCAGCTAGGGTGGAGAAGGGCATAGGGCTTTCAACCTCATCCGAAAAGTAAAAAAAAAAAAAAAAATAGAAACATCACTAAAATGTGTCGGGTTTCCCCCTAGAAATAAATGATTGAAACCACTAAAGTATGCCGTGTTTCCCCCTAGAAATAAATGATTGAAGCCTCACTAAAGTATGTCGTCTTCCCCGCGCCTAGAAATAAATGATTGAAGCCTCACTAAAGTATGTCGTCTTTCCCCTTCCCTCTGCGCAACGTCTCTTGAATGAGAAGCAACACAACTTTCCTCCCTCCAGCACCCTCGAGAACCACCACTGCCACTCTCCCTCCGTTGTGCACTCTCCGGGGAGAAAATGAGTGCCACCGGCCTAAAAATAATCCGCCGGGAAGACTTAAATCCACAGGATTTATGGATAAAAAAAATGAACATCGCCCATCTTGGCGCAACTCAGAGACAAAAAGTAAAATAAAAATTATACCTTTTTTTTACAGCCACTGACAAATCAGGAATGCCCGTTACGCCACTGGTTCTTACCTCCCTGACGAGTGAAGCTTCAGACCTGTCATTTGAAGAGCAGAAGTATATGAGACGCGGGGAAAAACAGAAGCAGGAAGAGTATCCCAAAATTTGACAGCCGAGGGAAAGGAAGGAACAGTCACTGCCGATAATGAATAAGGACCGTGATATAAATAACAACACTGGCTTTAGCCGCCGGGCGCGCTTCCCTGTGCATATCGAGGCGACCTTGGGATTCCCCTCCTCTCTCTCTCTCTCTCTCTCTCTCTCTCTCTCTCTCTCTCTCTCTCTCTCTCTCTATATATATATATATATATATATATATATATATATATATATATATATATATATATATATATATAATCCGTACACACACGCAGCCGAAACATATGTGCCGCAAGCATCCACACGTGCATAAACATACGCGCACGCGCACACATGCACAGCATAATCACGTGTACAACGGCATGCAGTCATGGCAGAAGTCCTTGCCATGAATGACTCTAGCAGACGCAAAGTCGCACACACACACACACACACACACACATTCTTCTCGGAAAGTGAGAGTCCGGAGTAAGTCGATAACCGACCGAGCGATGTCATATCGGCGAGGGATTGCGTCATCTCTTGTTTTCCTCCTTCTTCTTCTTCTTCTTCTTCTTCTTCTTCTTCTTCTTCTCCTTCTTCTTCTTCTTCTTTCTTTCGGGGGACGTCATCGTCGCCGCATTATATATCGCGTGCCAGACGATCTTTATAGTTTGAGGGGGAATAGGGCGGGATGGAGTTGGGGTTGCCTTCAAGTTTTGGGCAGTAATTATCGGTAGGTTGGTCTGTCTGGGTTGGTTTAAAATTCGTTGGCGTCTTGAGTAGGTTTGTAGTTTGTAATTTAACGTTGACTTCTTCTTCTTCTTCTTCTTCTTCTTCTTCTTCTTCTTATTATTATTATTATTATTATTATTATTATTATTATTATTGTGCCCTCGAATTTGGGCAGTAATTGTGAGTAGGTTTGTCTGTCTGGGTTAAGTGATTCGTGGGCATCTGTACTGCGTTTGTAATCTAACGTTAAATTATTATTATTATTATTATTATTATTATTATTATTATTATTATTATTATTATTATCACACACTCATAATGCCTCGACCAAGGTCAGTAACTTACAAAAGGAAGCTTCCTTCAACAGGTTAAAAGACCGTATGTGAAAAATTTAAACAAGTAAAATACCAAATAAAAAATAAATAAAATGGCTGATAGCAAAAAGAAATAAAATGGCAAATGGCTATCAAATGCATAAAGACTGTATACTAGGCAAATGCTTCTAGTTATTGCATCACCTTCCTGCTAGAGGTTCATGACAGTTTTGCTAGTTTTTTGTTTATTTTTTGCAACGTGGAAAAAAAAAGGCACTGGTCCCGTTTCTCCTCTAAATTTAGTACATGACCTGAATTTCCACTTGGTACTTTTCCATTTCATTTTTTTTCTACTTCTACTGATTTCTCCCCTTCTTTGCTTAGCTTATTATCATCTCTTGTTGTTATTATTATCATCGTTTTATTGCCTTGTCATCTTCTCTCATTCTATCAGTCTTCATTTTATTTATATTTCTCGACATTCTTCTTTTAGTGTAATGTACTGATTTCTCTCATTTGCCAGGTTCATTATCTCCTAATTCTTATTATTATTTTTATTATTCTTATCGTTTCTATTCCTTGTCATCTTCTCTCATTGTATCTTTCTGTCAGTCTTCATTTTATTTCTAATTTTTGTTACATTCTTCCCTTAATATGTTCTGCAATTTCGTGTTCTTCATGTACCCTATCCTTTTCCTACTTCTTACCATCATTTCCTCCTCCTCCTCCTCCTCCTCCTCCTCCTCCTCCTCCTTATGCTTCAGAAGGAAAGGAATTTTATCAGCTGAGACGATGCGGAAACTCTCGACCCCTCAAGATAGCAACAGAACTTTACATCATCGACCTATTTAAGACCAGATTCATCATGATGCCAACGAGGGAGGAAGCCTTATGAGTTTCATCTTTACGTACACATACGCGCGCGCACGCACACGCATAACACACACACACAAACACGCGCGCACACATATCTTGGCTGGCTGCAATCACTATCCCGAGGCACCGGAAGCCCAAGAAAAATACAAAATGTCGCCAAAAAAAAAAAAAAAAAAAATACAGAGTAACAGATTCTAGCAAACAAATGTTCAGCAGACATTTCACCATCCACGCGATACCTGTGCATATTGATCTTCCAGAAGCGCCTCCTCCCCCCAAACCCGGCCCCATCCCCCATCTTACCTGGAATAGCGCCGGTATTTCCAGCGTTATTCCAAGGACCCCTGCCTGCGTCCAGGAGCCGGGTCCTTGGGAAGTTTCTCGGTAAGTGTCGCGTTTTCTAGCCGTGTACTGCCGTGAAAATTAGCCAGTGATGCGTTTTCACGTTACAGAATGGTTTGACTGGTGGGTTTTCAGGTTAAGTAAGGAGGGGAACGGAGAAACTGAAGCGTTTTCTGTGGTTAGAATATGGTTCACTGAAGCGTTTTATTTTTAGAATATGATTCATTGAAGCATTTTCTAGTTTGAATCTGATTTATTAGAGCATTTTGTAGTTAGATATGATTCACTGAAGGGTTTTATCGTTAGAATATGATTCAGTGAAGCGTTTTAGTTAGAATATGACGCACTGAAGCATTCTCTAGTTAGTATATGATTTATTGAAGCGTTTTTAGTTAGGATATGATTCACTGAAGCGTTTCATTGTCAGAATATGATTCCCTGATGTGTTTAACACTTAGGCTATCATTCACTGAAAGATTTTACTTTTAGAATATGATTCACTGAAGCGTTTTTAGTTAGAGTATGATTTATTTATGCTCTTTGTGGTTAGAATATGGTTCACTGAAGCGTCTCCTCATTAGAATATGATTCGTTGAAGCGATTTCTTGGTAGAATATGATTCACTGAAGTGCTTTCTATAGTGAGAATATTATCCATTGAAGCATTCAGTAGTTAAAATATGAGTAATTGAAGCATGTTATTTTTTGAATATGATTCACTGATACTTTTTACAGTTAAACTGTGATTCACTGAAGCATTTTATTTTAGAGTATGATTCACTGAAGCGTGCTGCAGTTAGAATATGATTCATTGAAGAGTTATTTAATTAGAATATGATTCGTTGAAGCGTTCTGTAGTAAGAATATGATTCATTGATGCATTCTATAGTTAGAATATGATTCATTGAAGCGTTCTGTGGTTAGAATATGATTCATTGAAGCGTTCTGTAGTTAGAATACGATTCACCGAAGCGTTTTATTTTTAGAATGCGATTCACTGAAGCATTATATTATCAGAATATGATTCACTGAAGCGTTATATCTTTAGAACATGAATAAATCTATCAATCCGACGGCTCCATGAGCACCTGTCAGGCCATTCCTTCACGGATGCACTCTTTCTACGGGCCTGGGCTACGTTTGGGCATCAGTCTGACCTTAAAAAATCAAATACTAACACCAGGTTGCAAGGTCATCGGTGTCACCTCTTAAATATGCGCTGTAATCAACCCACCCTCTCGCGCGCAGTTTTTTTTTTAGAAGGGGGAAGGGGATGGGGGGTGATTTGGAAGGTGGGTGGGTTGGACTTATGCACAACACGTGGTCCCTTGCTCTCCTGCCCACCGGCTCCAGAAAGTTCTATATGCCGGGTCGAGGAGTGGTTCCATCTAGCGGTCCCAGGGCGAGTTAAAGTTACGAGGAAGCCTCCTTACCTTGCTTGCTTTATGAGAGTATGAAAGTCTTTTGCGAGTGCTGTGAAGTTTACATATAAGTTTATTGTAGTCTGGTTGTTTCTCTCTCTCTCTCTCTCTCTCTCTCTCTCTCTCTCTCTCGCTAAGGATATTGTGAACGTTTGCAGAAATGTAAATTGGTAACCTCTCTCTTTAAGATTTTTCCGGGTACAGCGTTGCATACTGACAATCTCTCTCTCTCTCTCTCTCTCTCTCTCTCTCTCTCTCTCTCTCTCTCTCTCGCCCTCGGATCAATGCTTCTCTGCTTGTGGATGGTTAACCTAGCAGTAACAGGTGTAATTAGGAGTAATTGCTTCTATTTCCGAATGGAGAGAAACACAATGTCTGTAATTTCCCAGTCTTGTATTTGGTCAGCTAATTGCCATCATGTAATCTTCCAGAAAGTACCATATTATTATTATTATTATTATTATTATTATTATTATTATTATTATTATTATTATTATTATTATTTAAATGATCGAAACAGAACAGAATACCCAAAAATATGAAAACAAATGGAACAGAGAGGTTCAAATATAAAAACAAATAAATAACATAAAATAAACATGAATAAAAAAAACAAACATTCAGGAGCAGCAATAGTACACCTTAGTAGAACTGACGCTATTTTTACTCCCTTCTGTGTAATTTCAATGTTACCTAATGTCTGTGAGACGCCAAATCTGTTGTTTACCTGTTTACAGAGCATGTCACTGGAGAGATTACATGACGCTGGTCTTGTGGTGCTAGAGGTTATGCATT
>NC_089794.1:18425102-18435102 GCF_040412425.1 Macrobrachium rosenbergii
CTAGCTGCAACCCCTTTCGTTCCTTTTACTGCACCTCAGTTCATATTATCTTCCATCTTATTTTCCACCCTCTGATAACAGTTGATTCATGGTGCAGCTGCGAGGTTTTCCTCCTGTTACACCTTTCAAACCTTTTTTACTGTCGATTTCCGTTTAAGTGCTGAATGACCTCATATGTCCCATCGCTTGGCCTTTGGCCTAAACTCTATATCTCATCCCATACGGGATGATAACAGGATGTCTAATCAAATAGCTGGAGAAATAAAAAGTAAAGAATAAATTGAAAAAGAAATATAAAGTAATGTAACAGTATATAAACGAATCACCAGTAAACAAGGAACTGACAAGTAAGTAAAAAGAGAAAATGATTCACTTAGGGCCTTCTATATTTCTGTCAAGGCTGCGAAATCACTTCCAGCTTCCGTGTTTCGTGACTTATATAATACGCCTTTTTTTTTTTAAAGACATAAAGGCTTATTCCTTTTGGGGTTAATTCCCACCTTTATTCCCTTCTTTTTCCATTTTCCTTTTCCGGACTTGGGAAGGATATAAAGTCTCATCTGGATGCCCGTCCAAGTGGACCTTTGACCTTTGCGAATAGAGAGTAAACAAATCATAAGATAAGAATATTTCAGAGAAAAAGACAGAAAATCAGAGAATAATTCAAGAATGAGCAGACCATAAGACAAGAAATTTTAAGAGAAAAAGAGAGAGAAAATCAAAGAATAATGAATGAGCAGATCATAAGATGAGAATATGTCAGAGAAAAAATCAAAGAATAATTAAAGAATGAGCGGATTATTAGATAAGAAAATGTAAGAGAAAAAAATCAAAGAATAATTAAAGAATGAGCGGATCATTAGATAAGAAAATGTAAGAGAAAAAAATCAAAGAATAATTAAAGAATGAGCGGATCACTAAGTAAGAAAACTTAAGAGAAAAAGAGAAAGTCAAAGAATAATTAAAGAAGGAGTGAATCATTAGAAAAGAATATTTCAGAGAAAAAAAAACAAAGAAGAATGAGAAAGAAAATACAGAAACATCAAGAAAATTAAAATCCCAGCAAAAAAGAAAAAAAAAAAAAACAGGTAAGACCAAAGGAAACGGAACCCTTTTCAAGCAAAATCTGAAAGACGACTGGGGCATCAAAGCACTGACCCTAATTTCCTATGCGTACCCCAAAATGCCCCCAAGTGGCGACGCTGTTATTCCCCGGGGCATTGCCCAGTGGCACAAAGGCACCGCCTTCTCGGTTGTGAGTCTTCAATTTGCTGGGGGAGAGAGAGAGAGAGAGACTTAACTTACCAGCAGGGGAGTTACAAAGGCCCTGTTTATTCCGAAAGGTCGTTGCTCTGTGCATATTGCAGTATTCATTAATGGAGTTGTGTGAACTTTGACTGCTGTGGCGCTTCTGTGTGTTTTTTCTGTTACGTAAACACACACATGCATGTGTACGCACACACATATATGCTAGCATATTTTTAATTATGTATAGTATATATACATAATATATATATGTGTGTGAGTGTAATAACATATATATATATATATATATATATATATATATATATATATATATATATATATATATATATATATATATATAAATGTGACATATAATGTATATATTATACATTTATATGTGTAAATATATATATATATATATATATATATATATTATATAAATATGACATATAATGTATATATTATACATTTATATGTGTAAATATATATATATATATATATATATATATATATATATATATAAACTTTATCACATACACAATGGTTCTGTGCACTAGTAGAATTACTGAAAGGACCTCATTCAAACTGTATGGTATTTAATGGAGTATTTATTCAGAAAAAGTTACAAGCCTTCTTGGACAAGCTCCACATTATCAGGTATCCGTACGGATACTTGATAATGTGGACTGTTTGTCCAAGAAAGCTTGTAACTTTCTAAATAAATACTCCATTAGATACCATCCAGTTTGAATGAGGTCCTTTTAGTAATATATATATATATATATATATATATATATATATATATATATATATATATATATATATATATATAACACTTCTCTAAACAAAATACAAACAAAATAATTTATGTAAATTAAAAAAATAAAAAAAAATAAGAGCAGGACTGATTTACATTGTCCTGATTACTACCAAAATAACCACAGACACATCCCTTGGTAATCGAAGCTGCCAGGTGTCCCTTTTCCGTAGAGTTTTATTTTCGCGTTGCAGACTTGGTCTGATTTTGGCGTTGTAGGAAGATGCATTTTTTTTTTAGACCTATTTTTCGCGTGTAACTTACGAGTTGTTTTCTCAGTCTGCAAGTGCTGCTTCAAGTGTTTCTTGTTTGTGTGGGTCTAAGCGCTTTTGAAGTGCTTAACCTTGGCACTACTATCCAAAGGTATTTTGTTTTTTCCGCTGTCGAGGAGTTTAATTTTCACGATTCCCGAGTGCTTTATTTTTGCGTCGAAAGTTTGGCAACAGTAAATGCGATCAGAGTCTTCCTTATTTTGTATTTGCATCTTATTTTACTCATTTATTTATATTTTTATCATTATTCTATTCATTATCTTTTTTTTTTTCCAATGACTGATCTCGTCTTTCTGTGGTTCGTATTATCTTCTGTAACTTCTTTCAAATGAACATCATATTCTGTAGAAGCTTGATTTTTAATCAATGGCCCTATAGGCTTGTTCCATAAGAATAGGGGTTCATCTTCTGAATGATAATAATAATAATAATAATAATAATAATAATTATAATATTATTATTATTATTATTATTATTATTATTATTATTATTACTTAGTATATATGCTTGATTGGTAGTTATGCAGGAATAGCTTGCCTGGTAGCACCCTGCCCTCATACCCCACTTTCCAGAAATAAAGTGGAGCATGCATTATCATTAACACTCCTTAACAAGGAGATACCCGAGATCGTTCTCACGGGGGGCGAAACGACTTAGGTCCATTTCTTGATTGACTTAGGCAGTGACTGAGGTGGTTAGTCGATTTTTTTTGGTCGCTTCCTTGTTGAATAAGGGCACAGGAATGCTGTTCCCATGTCCCCATTGTGTACCCACATATCTTGAGCAAATTAAGAAGAAATTTTATTTAAAACAGTTACTAATATTTCAAGAATGGATGGGGCGGATTTCGACGAAACTTATAGAAAATATTCAACCATGCTACGAGAACGAACGAGGGGATTTTGGTGGAACTTGGGGAAAATATTCATTCATATCTCGAGAACGAAGAACGGATTCTGATGAGTCTTATGGAATATATAGATGAATAACTGAACAAACAGTCAGAAAATCAATTCCACATACTTACTATACCCTTTATTCGTGCCGATAAAGATTCTCTATTATTCCTTTAACCATTCCCCTGACCCCAATTTTATCTAGTGTCCTTCTCACCCCTTTTTATTGCATTTTTTGGGGGGGGAGCTCAAATTGGCAGATGGCCACTTGTGTCAAGATAGGAACAGGTGTGCGTGACATTGTACTGTGTGTTTGAATTTGCCTGTTTACGTAAGCTGGACTGCTATTTACACCTCTCTCTCTCTCTCTCTCTCTCTCTCTCTCTCTCTCTCTCTCTCTCTCTCTCTCTCTCTCTCTCTTGCTTTACTTCCTAATGATTAACATATTTTGTGGAAGTTTGTTTTGAAAGCTGTCTTGTGTGTTTGGTCCTTATGAATATTTGCTAATTTTCGGCAGTAATAATAATAAAGTTGAAAGAGGATCTTCTTCAGAAATAACAACAACAATAATAATAATAATAATAATAATAATAATAATAATAATAATAATAATAACAATAATATCATTTGTCTTCGTCAACTTTATTATAAAATAACGACCTCTCTATCCAGCCGAGTTCATATTCAATCTCCTTTTCCCTCCTCTTCTAAGTAATTGCCATCGCTTAGAAATTTCTCTTCCATTAAATCGCAGTTGATTAGGTCTTAGTTTGTTTAGGCAAGGTGTTTCCACTCAATTTCAGTTGATCAGTAAAACGCAAACAGATTCAACCTGGTTGCGTTTGATTAGAGACATCGTTTTTCCAAGGTGGGTTCTATCGGCTGAGTTTTCCTCTAATGTGTGTTGTCGATTGGGAAAAATTGTCTTCAAGTTGAGTTTGATGAGAAAGAGGTTGTCTGACAGGTGTTACGAGGGGTTGTACCACTTCTTCCTACACTTATACAGTAGGGTATTTCTCTACAAATTTGTTTCCTTTCTTCTGCCGATCTTTAGAATGCTTTTCTAGCTCCTGTGTTCCTTTTCTTCCTTAAGGGACGTTACCTCTTCCTCCTTGCTTCTTCGGGCCTGGGCTGTAAGGTTACCAGTCCCTGTCCCTGTCTCTCTCTTTCCGTTGCCAGCAATTAGGACAGTCATGGTTAAACACCAGCAGTCTACCAGGTATGGAATCTTCCATTCCGTTTCTGTCTGGAGAGGAGTCCACCTGCCATGGAATCTTCCATTCCGTTTCTACCTGGAAAGAAGGCCATCAAACATGGAATCTACCATTCCATTTCTGCCTAGAAATAAGTCCATCAGGCATGGAATCTTCCATTCCGTTTCTACCTGGAAAGAAGGCCATCAAACATGGAATCTACCATTCCATTTCTGCCTAGAAATAAGTCCATCAGGCATGGAATCTTCCATTCCGTTTCTACCTGGAAAGAAGGCCATCAAACATGGAATCTACCATTCCATTTCTGCCTAGAAATAAGTCCATCAGGCATGGAATCTTCCATTCCGTTTCTACCTGGAAAGAAGGCCATCAAACATGGAATCTACCATTCCATTTCTGCCTAGAAATAAGTCCATCAGGCATGGAATCTTCTATTCCATTTCTGCCTGGAAATGAGTCCTCTAGGCATGGAATATTCCATTTCTGCCTGGAAAGGAATTCATCAGTTATGGAATCTTCCATTCCATTTCTGCCTGGGAATAAGTCCATCAAGCATGGAATCTTCCATTCCATTTCTGCCTGGAAAGGTATACATCAATTATGGAATGTTCCATTCCATTTCTGCCTAGAAATAAGTCCATCAGGCATGGAACCTCCTATTCCATTTCTGCCTGGAAAGGAGTCCACTAGGCTTGTACTCTTCCATTCCATTTCTGCCTAGAATGGAGTCCATCATGCATGGAATCTTCCATTTCTTTTATTCCCGGAAAGGAGTCCACTAGGTATGGAATCTTCCATTCCTTTTCTGCCTGGAAAGAAGAGTCTATAAGGTATGGAATCTTCCATTTCATTTATGCCTGGAAAGGAGTCTATCAGGCATGGAATCTTCCATTCCATTTCAGCCTGGAAAGGAATCCATCAGTTATGGAATCTTCCATTCCATTTCAGCCTGGAAAGGAATTCATCAGTTATGGAATCTTCCATTCCATTTCTGCTTAGGAATAAGTCCATCAAGCATGGAATCTTCCATTCCATTTCTGCCTGGAAAGGTATACATCAATTATGGAATCTTCCATTCCATTTCTGCCTAGAAATAAGCCCATCAGGCATGGAACCTCCTTTTCCATTTCTGCCTGGAAAGGAGTCCACTAGGCTTGTAATCTTCCATTCCATTTCTGCCTAGAATGGAGTCCATCATGCATGGAATCTTCCATTTCTTTTATGCCCGGAAAGGAGTCCACTAGGTATGGAATCTTCCATTCCTTTTCTGCCTGGAAAGAAGAGTCTATAAGGTATGGAATCTTCCATTTCATTTATACCTGGAAAGGAGTCTATCAGGCATGGAATCTTCCATTCCATTTCAGCCTGGAAAGGAATCCATCAGTTATGGAATCTTCCATTCCATTTCTACCTGGAAGAAGACCATCTAACATGGAACCTTCCATTCCATTTCTGCCTAGAAATAAGTCCATCAGGCATGGAATCTTCTTTTCCATTTCTCCCTGGAAAGGAATTTACTAGGCATGTAATCTTCCATTCCTTTTCTGTCTGGAAAGAAAAGTCCATAGGGCATGGAACCTTCCATTCCATTTCTACCTGGAAAAAAGTCCTTCATCCCTGGAATGTTCCATTCCATTTCCGCCTGGAAAGAAGAGTCCATCAGGCATGGAATCTTCCATTCCATTTCTGTCTGAAAAGGTCACGCAGCTAAGGCGAGTTCCTCTTCTACAGAGAAGCCAAAATTCTTGTAAGGTTTCAGAACAGGCGTTTCGAGGTGCTTCTGAAACAGCCAGAACTACGCCCAGTGTTGTCTTGTGCCTAAGGCTGTGAGGTGACGCAAAGTTTTTCTTGTGTTTATGGAAAAGATATTGGTCCCATTTCTGATGGACGAGCCGTGCAGACTCTGAATTTATTATTATTATTATTGTTATTATTATTATTATTTCAGTTGGAGGAGGTCTGTTGACTGTGATCGTGGAAACCTGTACTGTTTACTTGCCTGTGATTTTATGCAAATTATTATTATTATTATTATTATTATTATTATTATTATTATTATTATTATTATTATTATTATTATTATTATTATTATTTATAATAATAGTTAGAGGAATACTGTGACTGTGAAAGCATACAATATTTTGTTTACTTGCCAGCAATTTTATGCAAATATTTATTATTATTATTATTATTATTATTATTATTATTATTATTATTATTATTATTATTATTATTATTATTATTATAACAGTTAGAGAAACACTGTGACTGAACACATACAGTGCATTGTTTACTCGCTTGTGAATTTATGCAAACATTATTATTATTATTATTATTATTATTATTATTATTATTATTATTATTAAAAAGCCCCAGACTAGCAATGCAAGTTTCCCAGAGAAATTGCGCAAGGATATTTGTACGATATACGAACTAACATGCGCAATATATAAATGGTAAAACATAGTACCTTGTTGGTCACGTTAAGTACGTAAATAAAACACGCATGCGCATAATTACACACGCAGAGAAATAACTTCGTGTTCTTCGCATCAAAAAAAATCTGATATCTGTCTTCGTAATTATGTTTTCTGTTACGTTGCCTTGGTGGGCTTTAAAAGTGAAAGTGACCGATGATCTGCAGAAAATCTTCGCTATAACATGCAATGTTATCAACGGGAGAGATCTAGATCATGAAAGAGACAGAGAAACAGAGAGAGAGAGAGAGAGAGAGAGAGAGAGAGAGAGAGAGATCACAAAAGAGACAGAGACAGAGAAACAGACAGGCAGACAGAGATCTAGGCCGTGAGAGAGACAGACAGAGAGAGACAGAGAAACACAGAAAGAGAGAGATCTAGATCATGAAAGAGACAGAGAAACAGAGAGAGAGAGAGAGAGAGAGAGAGAGAGAGACGGACAAAGAGAAAGAGATATCTAGATCATGAAAGAGACAGAGAAACAGAGAGAGAGAGAGAGAGAGAGAGAGAGAGACAGACGGACAAAGAGAAAGAGATATCTAGATCATGAAAGAGACAGAGAAACAGAGAGAGAGAGAGAGAGAGACAGACGGACAAAGAGAAAGAGATATCTAGATCATGAAAGAGACAGAGAAACAGAGAGAGAGAGAGAGACAGACAGAGAAAGAGAGAGAAAGACAGAAACAGAGAGAGAGAGAGAGAGAGAGAGAGAGAGACCTAGATCATGAGAGAGAGAGAGAGAGAGAGAGATTGTGAAACTGAAGCATCGTCTTACCCAACACCAACCTAAATGACTTTGTATTTTCCTTTTATTTTTATTTTTTCTTTTATTTTGTTTCGAGTTTCATTTTACCGTTTTGGGAAGTCACGTGATCACTTCGTGGTCACGGAGGCTAATTAGAACACACCTGGGCCGGGAGATTGGTGCAATAGTTTAATAATATTAATATTATTTATGTTATTATAAGGCGAGAGTGTGGAAATCGATATATGGGGAGTTTCTCCGTAGAGTCTTAAGGCCTTAATTTTGGTCTGTTATTTTATTATAATTTTCTTATATATATTTATTTGTGGTTATATATATATAATATATATATATATGTATATAAATGCGTATATATATAAAGTATATAAATATACATATTTATATGTATATATCTATATGAATTTATATATATATACATTTATATATTATACATATAAATTTATATATATAATATATATATATGCACTTATATATATATATATATATATATATATATGTATGTATGTGTGTGTGTGTGCGTGTGTGCGCGCGCGCGTATATTTACGATAAATAATGGACGCCACAGCTCTTCCTGTGATTACGTATGAACGCCTTTTATATCGTGAGAAACCACATTTCGCCCAACAGCAATTTTAATTTTTCGTATATTTTTTTTTTTCTCCGGCATACGCGACGCTAGCTATTCTCTTAGAGGAGATGTAAAGCTTCGAAATTATTTCTTTTCATTCATTTGTTAATTTGTTTATTTATTCAGGAATGATAACAGGTGAAGGTAAGTTAACAAACAGCCATATATATATATATATATATATATATATATATATATATATATATATATATATATATATATATATGTGTGTGTGTGTGTGTGTGTGTATGTACATATACACACATATATATATACATATATATATATATATGTATATATACACCTGTATATATATATGTATATATGTGTGTGTGTATAGTATGTATAGATATAGACCAAATTAAGTCAAACCTTTTATACATTATAATCCTCCGGTGTGATTCACTCTTACAATAGAGTGCAAGCGTGATCCTGATAACAAGACCGTCCTATTACAGAATATAAAATTTATTATGTAAACTTGGGGTCATTACGCTTCTTCTCCTCTCAAGTTTAAATAGAAGGGAAAGAAGAAGAAAAAGAAGAAGTAGAAGGAAAAGAGAGGAGAGAGAAGTGGAGGTCTTCAGCCCACGATAAAATAGAGCAAACAAAGACGCGAGATTTTTTGTTTTATTTTTTTTTTAACTGTCGTTGAATGGGTTAAAAAAAATAGAGAAAGAGAGAGAGAGAGAGAAGGGGGAGACGTAGGTACGGATGAAAAGTGTGTATGCAGAGAGAGAGAGAGAGAGGGGTGAGAGAAAGAGGGAAGTACAGTCGAAAAGTGTGTATGCACAGAGAGAGAGAGGTGGGGTGAGAGAAAGAGGGAGGTACAGACGAAAAGTGTGTATACAGAGAGAGAGAGAGAGAGGGGGGGGGGTGGGGTGAGAGAAAGAGGGAAGTACAGTCGAAAAGTGTGAATGCGAAGAGAGAGAGTTGGTGGGGGAGAGAAAGACGGAGTAAAAGTGTGTATGCAGAGAGAGAGAGAGAGAAAGGGGGAAGGAGAAAGAGGGGAGATACAGACGAAAAGTGTGTATGCAGAGAGAGAGAGAGAGGGAGAAAGGGGGGGGGAGAGGGAGGAGGGATCCTAAAGGTGTGACCATCCTCTTTTTTACTCAATCTCGTGCTTATTAATCCATTCTTTAATTTATTCATACATTCCTTTATGTATTACACATTGGCATTTATTTCCTCTCTGACATACATGAGCACTTGTTTCTGTACTGTGGAAAACTGCTTGGAATGTTAATAGCCCTTCTTAAACAGATGTTAATTTGAAAGGGCTTTGGTAAGACATTTTCTTTTGAGAGGAACGAGGAGGAGGTTGGAAGAACCAGGGAAAACAGAAGAATGAAGAAAATTTCAAAGCTGGACACTAAAGACAGCTCCTGGTTGTAATTATGATTTTAAACGCCTCTGTAGACGTAAATTAAATCTTAGCATGGGGGTGTGTGTCCCATGGAGGGCGGGGGCCTGTTGGGCGTGGGGCGGGTGGGAGGGGGGAGTTCCAGAAAGGAGGGGGGTGCATGAATTGCGACTTCGTCTGGGAGTCTGTAATTAGACCTGTCTGTTACGTGTCGTAATCGCTTCCCCATTCTCTGACTTCATTCCTCGTCATTTTTAGAGCGTGTCCTCGTATGCTTTACTAGATCCATCATTTATTTCATTTTTTAAAATATATGTATCGT
>NC_089794.1:18437602-18450102 GCF_040412425.1 Macrobrachium rosenbergii
AGAGAGAGAGAGAGAGATAGACAATAAAACATAAAAATAAAAGATTATATAAACATCTTGATTTAACAATGCAGCGTGTTGAGGGATGAATTGCTACAGAAGATGCTTAATTCTTTATTTTTAACAAATCGTTATCATTAAGTTATTCGACCATACTAACAATCCATCGTGACCCTTTTTACTCTCAGTATCTAATTCTAGCTAACATTCACTTTCAACAGTTAAAATCATAATGATTTCACCAGTTTCTGAAGCTTCTTCTTGCCATCAATAGCCATTAATTTTATTAGCTAACATGAGTTCCTTCTGCAATTGTGCAGCATCTTCCCATTAATATTTAACATTACCTAATTTATGCTAACATTCACTCTCAGCAGTTTACTGTTAAAATCAAAATGATTCCACCAGTCTCTGAAGCTTCTCCTAGCCATCAACAGCCAACACCTCCATCAGCTGACACCAGTTCCTCACACGAATATTCAGCTTCCCCTTTCCCCGAATATTTCACATGACCTGACCTTTCATTCGAAGACGACCTGACCTTCATATGCGGACGAGTGAGAGACGAATGACCTCACTGAATCGCCTGGTCTTCAAGGTGACCTTGCTTCTAACCTTCAGTCGATCCCGCCGAGGATGATTAAGCCTTTCAAGTCTTTGAGTCTTTAAATGATGAAGTCTCTTCTGTCGGCAGAAGTCTTCAGCCGTCATGCAAAGGCCATTTGTTTGATATCTGTATTGTGGCCTTCATAATTAAACGAGCACAGATGTTTATTTTATTTTATCTTTATTTTGGCTTTGGTTATTTGAAGAGTGTTTGCCTGATGTTATGCATGTATACAGTATGTGTGTGTGTATGTATATATATATACTGTATATATATATGAAACGGAAGGCTAGAGATGAGAGGAAATTTATGGAAGATGAAGCACAGGAAACACGTTAAGTGAAATATGTATATGTATATAATTTATATACATATACATATGCATGCACATATATATACAGAGTATATATATATATATATATATATATATATATATATATATATATATATATATATATATATATATATACAATGCTTATCATTCAGGGCTGTAATGCTTTTTGTTTTTAATTTGCGTGTATTCAAGAAAGTGTCCAAAAAGAACAGCTTCATTGTATATTACTTGTAAGTTCGTAAAGCTCTAAAAAATTCATTTGCAAATATTGCTAAAATATTACGCTACAAAACAAAAAAATTGAAAATATTGTCACGCTCAAAAATAATCGATCATATTTTCTGGTCAAAGGTGACTGTAAACAGACAGTGGCGACAGTATTTTGAATTGTGCCGAGATCACCAAAGGTTTAAAAAGCGAAAAGAGACGTAAATATAAAACCTGAGGAAATCAAACAAACTCTACACAAAGAACGATTCCATTTACTACCCAGCAACGATCGCCAATACAACACTTATTCCCCAGGGATTTGCAAACAGCCTTCATTCTGGCAAGATTTCAGAAACACAACAGCCTCTGTCTGCGAAGGAGAGATAAAAACAAAAAAAGATTTTCATATCCGGAATTCCATCGGACAAACAAAAGGAGTTCCTGAGTGTTTGGGCAGCGGATATGTTAGCTTATAAGGGAAGGTACGAGGAACCAACGACCCCTGTGAAGAGGGGATTTGTCCTGGCTTACGAAAATCTAGACTATGATACGTACGATCTCAACAGTCCTGAGAACAGCTACAGTTCTGGGGTACGGTGGCTGTTCTAAGCTTTGCTGACTTGGTGATGTAAACTGTACTTTGATGCTCAGACGTGTGTGTAGAATAACAGCTGAGCTAGACTTTCATTGCTCTTTCCTTGTGTAAACTGTACCTTGATGGTCAAACATTTTTGCAGAATAGCAGCTGTTCTGAGATTTGCTGACTTGGTAATGTAAACTGTACTTTGATGCTCAGACGTGTTTGTAGAATAGCAGCTGCTCTGAGCTTTCCATGCTCTTTGCAGATGTGAAATGTACCTTGATACTCAAACATGTGTAGTATAGCAGCTGTTCTAAGAATTGCTTGCTCTTTGCAGATAAAAAAATTTACCTTGATACTCAAACATGTATGTAGGATAGCAGCTGTTCCAAGCTTTCCTTGTTCTTACCTGATGTAAACTGTACCTTGATGCTCAAACATATGTAGTATAGTAGCTGCTCCCAGCTTTTCTTGCTCTTTGCAGATGTAAACCGTACCTGGAGGCACATACATGTGTGTAGATAGCGGATGTTCTAAGCTTTCCTTCCTCTTTCCTGATGTAAACGGTACCTTGATGCCCAAACATGTTTGTAGACAGTGACCTCCAACTTAATGACATTTTTCTTCTTCTTTTCCCGCAGGAGTGTGAAACCGTGGAGGTGAGAGGACGTGAAGTTGGATCCAGGCAGAAATGGGGTCGTCAAATCGAGTTCATTCTGTCGTCCCTCAGCTATGCTGTCGGTCTGGGCAACATCTGGAGGTTTCCCTACCTCTGCTACAGGAATGGAGGAGGTGAGCTGAGAGAGAGAGAGAGAGAAGATTCAAAACTCTGAAAGCGAATGACATGAAAATGAACCTAACAGGTTGACCCTTGAGTTGGTGATATTCTTTCAGAATCTCTAGCATTGTGAAATATAGCTCTTGAGATCATTGTCCAAAGTCACATGTGTAAAATAAGCTGAGGTTGTCTACCTTGAAATAATGGTTGTAGATTTTATGGGAACTCCAGTTATTAGGAGATATATTTTGGTATAATATCCAAATAGAGACTCGTTTAGCAGGCTACAGTAGAAAATTACACGTATATGAAGTGTTTGTGTGTGTGTGTGCGTGAGAGAGAGAGAGAGGGAAAAGGGTGGGGTTAGGTTAAGGATAACAATAATTGCATGTGTAAAGGAATGCAATTCTATTTTCTTGAGAGAGAGAGAGAGAGAGAGAGAGAGAGAGAGAGAGAGAGAGAGAGAGAGCTGTAGGGTGATAATAATGGCATGTGTAAAAGGGTACAATACTTGAGGAAGCAGGGGATGAGAGAGAGAGAGAGCCTTTGAGTAAATTTACTGATGACAGATGCTGAGGCAACAAGGATGGAACGCAAAATCTGACGTTACAGAGAAGGAAAATTACGTAAGCTTGCTTTCAGTCGCCGCGGCAGCCGGGATTCTGCCTAAGGTCGGGAGAACTGGCGTGACGTCACTGGAAGTGAGGGAGGGAGGAAGGGAGGGAGGAAAGACATGCTATTCTTACATAAATTCCTTCTCAATGACGTCCAATCATATCCGCTTTCTTCATAGGGAGTAGGGAGACGGGGGAGACCCCCCCCCCTCCCCAACCTTCCATTAAATGGTGTGGTTCTCGGGTGCTTCAAGCTTTTCAAGCACCAGCCTCATTGTGACCCATTGCCGCTTGCGCCGGGTCGCTATGGTTGCTGTTTTTTGGAAACTGTGGCATTTTATTCCTAGATTTAACCCTATGTTTTTAACGTTGATTTATGACAAGTGTGAATATATAAATACTTTAAAAAATTATAATTTAATTTGGTAAAGTTCTCCTTCTTCTCCCCACATGAACGAACCATCAACTCTGGATCTTTGCTGACAAGTACCTGTTCTCACCATATATCCCAAATGAGTGATCCTCAGCTTCGAATCGTCCACAAAAGCCCCCTGTTCTTACCACATATTCCAACCACCTAGCCATTATCTTCGTTAAATTTCTGTATGTTTTTAGATGAAGTGAGTCAGTGATGCTCAAGTTTAGAGTGATTTTTCTAGAAGCCTTTCAACACCACATGTCCAAACCACCTTGCCTTTTACTCGCTGACATGGATTTGACATTCATCTTCATACAGAGGCTTAAGGATATATCTGTACTTTTCATTTAATACTATTTTCCTTTATATCATAGCTTACTCCACTCACTCTCTTCCCTTTGCATAATTGTCTTGCACTCCAGTTTTCCATGAAGCAAAAAATTACTTACTGGAAACGATTACTTTCAATTTTACCTCTTTTTTTATAAAGAAGAAAGAGAAAAGCAACGGACAAGCAGAGTAATGAAGAAGACAAAGGCATTTGTGTGTGGTATGACGTAAGAGGAGAAGATAGGAGAATATTAGAGATACGTGACATTTCACTCTGGTCCGCGTTGCTATCGTGAGTTGTATTGGGAAATGTACAATTATCTCTTGCAGACTGTAGGAAACGTCTTTGCTAACTGTAGATTATTATTATTATTATTATTATTATTATTATTATTATTATTATTATTATTATTATTATTATTATTATCACCATCTGTAGACTTTAAAATATACCTTCGCTAGCTGTTTATTATTATTATTATTATTATTATTATTATTATTATTATTATTATTATTATTATTAACAACGAACAAACATCAAAATAAAACAAGCCAAGTGCAGAAATCCCTTACGTGAAAGAGAGGAATAAAAATAAACAATTAATTGAAAATATCGATAACGACAAATGACCAAACTCGTGAATAAATACATTCATACACACATTTATACATTTCTACATGTATATATATATATATATATATATATATATATATATATATATATATATATATATATATATATATATATATATATATTTTTTTTTTTTTTTAAGTTTTTAAGTTTTTACTTAGCCTACATACCAGAAGCTGTCGAGAAATAAATAGGTTACCAAACCCAACTCCAATCAAAATGATATCTATAAATGCAAATACCTGCTGATATCTAAAAATATATGTCTATAAAAAGTTCTTATGAATCAAATTCATGAACGTTCATGCGCTTAACAGTTAGCGAAAAATGTTTATACATTCAACATCTAATGGGATCCAGATAATTGAGGAACCCTAATTTGTCCAGGTAATTGAGGAACCCTAATTTTTCCAGGTAACTGAGGAACCCAGGCACATTTCCGGGATAGATTAGACCTCATATTCACAGATGTTCCAGCAATATATTACTGTAAGTCCGAGGTCTATGATATAAACGGTGGGCACGTCTGATCATTGTGCCACAGAGATGGACATGTCACTCAGTCAGTATGTTCCTAATTTGTTCTTCATTGGAGGGGTGGGTAGAGCTCTCGGCTAGCACGCTGTGGGGCCCAGCGTTCGACTCTCCGACAGGCCAATGAAGAATTAGAGGAATTTATTTCTGGTGATAGAAATTCATTTCTCGGCATAATGTGGTTCGGATTCCACAATAAGCTGTAGGTCCCGTTGCTAGGTAACCAGTTGGTTCTTAGCCACGTAAAATAAATCTAATCCCTCGGGCCAGCCCTAGGAGAGCTGTTAATCAGCTCAGTGGTCTGGCTTAAATTTTTTTTCCACCATTGGAAAAACGGACTGGTTGACATCGAACTTGTCCGGTACTTAATATTTCGGATGCCATATTAGACTCTGACCCCAAGAAGAAGTTAAATGAAATGCTGATGGCTATTTTGAGAAGATATGTCCCTAGAAAGGTTGTCGAATTTAGGACAAATGACCAAATTCAACGCATGGAGACAAAATCGTTCAAATAATAATAATAATAATAATAATGTAGGAAGCATTCAATGAATGGGATGTTTATGCATGAAGAGGTTAGATGAAAATCCAAGGCAATAATTCATACTTTACCTATCTAGCAGATAGGAAATGTGCAGCTCAAAAGTATCAGACCAACAAGGTTTTCATGAATGGGAAAAAACCAACGCAGAGACGTACAAAAATAATCATCCGAATCAGTCGGTCTTCCCACAAAAGAAATGTCGAAAAACAAAAACTAGTTCCTGTTTCCCTTGTTCGAAATCTTGCTAAACAAACACAGGTTCATGTTGGTCCTTTTTTTTTTTTTTAAGTTCTTTATCGAAATGTGTGACAGACTGGACTTCAATTAGCTGACCATTTCAGTGTTTATTTGTCCAGTCACTTAAAGATAAGCTATCTTCCTTTTTTCTGGGAAATATTTGTGAAGTACTTTGAAATGGAATATCAAATTTAGGCCAAAGGTTACCGTCGAGACACTCTGCATCATTTACGTTTTCGCTCGTGAATGCAACGACGCACTTATCGTAGTTATTATGTAAATAATTTGCATGATCTAAGTGTCGTTCACATACAGGATGGAGTTGAAAAGCTGTCGCTTTCTTCTGATGCGTAGAAGCGACACAAATACAATGGACAAAGAAATGAGAAGCTGTATCTGTTTCCTCAGAATGAATGAACCTTTACAAAGAGACTTCATAGAAATTTACTAGGGAGTACTTTTGCATAATTCAGATCCATGACAAACAATGACAAAGAAACTTCGTGCGGATTTGCTAAAGTGTTCTTGCATAATTCAGCTACATAACAAACGTACACACAAACTGTATTAACCCAGACATCACTGACAAATTCCAATCTTGCGTAACGTCGACGTCTGTGGTATTTATTGGCTGACATTTGCAAGAAATTTTTTTCGTCTAGTCGCTGGGCAAATTTGACTTTTAACAGGCCGGAGGAATTTTACAAGACTTTGGCTGTTGTCATCACTAGTATCACCATTTTTGCTCAGTATTGTTGCTACTGAATTTTAGTCTTCTTTGGTTTAAGAGGCTAGGCTGTTGTTTCCTGAGGGGTTAGATACTAGAGCCATGGCTGTTTTCGATAGTTGTGAGCATCACTGATATCCAGCGATGGTCAAAACCCGACCCTAACCTTAACCTCGACTTAACCTAGTAGTATTTTATGGATGATAATGATCATGATATTAAGTGATGGTCAGAATCCGACCTTGACCTTAACCTTGACGTAACCTAGCTGTGTTTTATGGATGCTAATGATCATGATATTAAGCGATGCTCAAACTCCAATCTCGACCTTAACGCAACCTAGCCGTGTTTTATGGATGATAATGCTCATATCAAGTGATGTTCAAAATCCGACCTTAACCTTAACCTTGACGTAACCTAACAGTGTTTTATGGATGATAAAGATCATGATATTAAGTGATAGTCAAAATCCGATCTCAACCTTAACCTCGATTTAACCTAGCAGTATTTTATGGATGCTAATGATCATGATATCCAGTGATGGTCAAACTCTGACATCGACCTTAACCTTGACTTAACCTAGCAGTATTTTATGGATGATAATGATCATGATATTAAGCAGTGGTCAAAATCCGACCTTGTCCTTAACCTTGACTTAACCTAGCAGTATTTCATGGATGATACTGATCATGCTATTAAGTGAAGGTCAAAATCCGACCTTAACGTTAACCTTGACTTAACGTAGCAGTATTTTATGGCTTACAATGATCATGATATCAAACGGTGGTCAAACCCTGACCTTAACCTCAACCTTAACTTAACCTAGCAGTATTTTATGGATGATAATGATCATGATATTAAGCGATGGGCAAACCCCGACCTTAACCTTAACCTTGACCTAAACTGGCCATATGTTACTGATATTTTTTTTGCTCTTGACTAATGTTATTACGCTTATGTAACGTTTATCTTTATTTGTATTTATCATTACTCTATTTCTCTTGCCCACCTTCTACTTATATCGCAGATATAATTTAACCTTATTCAAGCGAAAAGGAATAGAGCCTAAAGAAAAATTGTGATAGTTATAATAACGAAAACATTCTCTTTTGTTAATGCAATACTAATCTTCATTTGCATTTCACCGTCATTGTTGCTCTGTTTCTCTTTCTTCCCCTTTTCTTATATTACGAATAGAGTTACCCTCATTAAAACGTAAAGGAACAGAACCTGAAGGAAAAATTATAATAAGATATTCTTGATGAGAATCTTTCAAGAACGCTGAGAGACAATACTATTTAAGAGAATCGGGATCTTTCGTAGATAGTGACCCCCCAGGGGTTTTCGGGGGTCGTTATCTAGGACTAATATTTTTTTGGGGGGTCATTACTGTATCTTTATGATATTTACAGTCTTTTGTTTATTTTTTTACGGCCACCCCCAATGGCCTTGTACTAAACACGCCGCAAAGGGCACGAGGTTAGCAACCTCATCCCAGAAAACTCTGAGAGACATTAAAATTGGAAAAAGAGAATATTTGTATATGTATATATATATATATATATATATATATATATATACTGTATATATATATATGTGTGTATATATATATATATATACATATACATATACATATACATATATATATATATATATATATATATATATATATATATATATATATATATATATATATCACACATTACATGTATATGTGTCAATGTATGTATGCCATAACAGACCAACAGATATCAGAGCACACAAAAAAATATATATATATACATATATAAAGATAAAATCCACGAAGGAAACGGAAACACTAGAGTGCTGCGAGGCCTTTCGACACTACGTCCTTTACTTAGCAGAGACTGCTAAGTAAAGGACGTAGTGACGAAAGGCCTCGCAGAACTACTGCTAAGTAAAGGACGTAGTGTCGAAAGGCCTCGCAGCACTCCAGTGTTTCCGTTTCCTTCGTGGATTTTATCTTTATTTATATATTCATCACGTTCCATATTTTCGATTCAGTTATACATATATATATATATATATATATATATATATATATATATATATATATATATATATATATATATACATATATTTTAAAAAAGTGAAAAGACAGAAATAACATCAATAACCTGAAATGAAACCCTTGGAGTTCACTACCTAGGAAAGACACCCTCATTGAAGCGAGGAGGAATAGAACCTGAAAGAAGAATGACTCTGATAATAATATAAAAAGAAAAATTCTTAATGACTTTCTCTCAAGAACACCGAGAGACAATACTAGTTAAGAGAATCATTACTGCCATCTCGGTTGCCGATCGATTCCGTTGGTTATTTCGAGGGCGGTGAATGTCAGCACCGCTCGCTCTTTGAGAGCTCACACGGCGCCTCTTGGGGATTCTCTGACGTCACCATAGCACTTCATTTCAGGTTATTGATGCTATTTCTGTCCTTTCGCTTTTTTCTATTTTTTATTTATTTTTTTTTTGGCGGGTGTGCCCTGATATCTGTTGGTCTGTTATGGCATACATACATGCATGCACATGTGATGTGTGTTATATATACATATACTGTATATATGTACATATATAATACATGTATGTATACTTGTATATCTTCGCTTTTTCCAATTTTAGTGTCTCTTAAAGTTTTCTGGGATGAGGTTGCTAACCCCGTGCCCTTCCTGGCCCTTGATGCGACCCACAACAAAGCCAATATATACAAGCCGCGTCACTTCCGGGACGCCATGTTTGTTTACATTCAGGGCAAGGTGCACAGCGCGCCAAGCGGCCTCGCGGGGTAACTATCAGCTTGGTGGGTGATGGCAACGCCTATAATTAATACTTCTTTGATGACGGTAGACCCTGACACTGCTTAATTTCCCCAAATTAGTGCAACTTGTTTGACAATGCCGTCTTATGGCTGTAACAACGACAAGGTATTTGAAAAGCAGCAACATCCTGTCTCAACTGCTGGGCAGAATTGAGAAGCAGGTTCTTCCAGACAGGTCATGTTCTGTCTATTTCAGATTCGGGACCAGGAAATGCCTACTCAATGCAACGAAGAGAACGGAAGAGCAAAGATACGTCAGCGTTTATTGTGTGCCTGTGTACTTGTGATTGCTTATGTTGTACATAATGTTTTTTTTTTAATTACCACTGTTACATGGCTTTATTTATGTATGATCATAATTTCAGTCAACATTGGTTGTATACACAAATAATAAGTTTACCTGCCCAGTCAATACCCTACAGATTGAGATCTGTCCGTTCAATTTCACAGTCTCCAGGTAGCTTTCAGGTGTGTATTTCAGCAGGCCTATCTAATATGATTCATAGTATGTCCTACATATTACATTATGTACATGTCATCAGTGTCTGTGTTATAGTAGATAATGCCAAAGCATATCCTCCTTGCGGTAGAACTTTGTTTCTGAAATATTTAAATCTACTGGCCTAGTGATGTATTATTTTCTATATAATTGTAAATGAGTGTGATTGTGAAAAAATGGCGAAAAAATAACTATCGCACATAATTATATTAGACAACGTTGGATGCGGTGTAAATAAAAGTGTACGATGTTCTACATCATTGTTGTATATATAAGATAAATGATTTTAATGAAGTGTTGCAGTTTTTCAGTAATAGTTAAAAAAAGCCAAGAATGCTGAATTCATCTCAGAAAGTAATGATATAAAATAAATTGCATTCAAGTAACGGTTGAAAGTTTGACCCATTTCTGTGGCCGTAATTTTGGCTGGTGTAAGCTGTCAGCTGAGGAGGTCGACTGCCATGATATGTATGATGTCACATGAACTGGCCAAGTGGCTGTGTAAATAAATGTCATTGATATTGCAAACGTGCATATTTTCATAATATTGCAGTGAGTGTATTGAAAGAGCAACGGTATTTAGGCTGTGAGTGCTCTTCAGACCAGGAAAATGCATTGTGAGTGACGGTGAGGCTGTCAGACTGGCCCTGTCATGCATTCAAATATTGCCTGTTCCACGCTAAAGTAATGTATGTCTGTCCTTTCAACCCATCATAACATCGATAATATGGATATCAACTTAAACCTGCTGTCTACAGTGCTCTAAACAGAGCCTGTATATATTGGATTTGCTCTAAGCTAATAGTTGAGCCCAATGGTCGTTTGGAGCGCTGCCTTAAATGTAAACAAACATGGCGCCCTATTATAATCCAATGGGAAGCCTTTATAACTACTAACCGCACACATGACTTCGCTACTCTTGTCGACAGACATAGATTTTTTTGTCAGGAAACGGATCAGAGTCTCCAACCGCCAAATTCCCCACTGTTGGGATCAACCGCGGATTTCCTGCTGATAGAGCGAGGTTGATGTCCGCTGGGTCACTAGCGCTATTTATTATTATTACTATTTATTATTATTATTATTATTGTTTTATTTATTAATTTTTTTTTGGTCTACCACAGTCATCCTATTAGACTGGGTGGTTTTTATAGTGTGGGGTTCTGGGTTGCATCCTGCCTCCTTAGGAGTCCATCACTTTTCTCACTATGCAAGCTGTTTCTAGTAGCACACTCTTCTGCATGAGTCCCAGAGCTGCTTCGGCATCTAGTTTTTCCAGATTCCTTTTCAGGGATCTTGGGATCGTGCCTAGTGTTCCTATGATTATGAGTACGATTTCCACCGGCATATTCCATATCCTTCTTATTTCGATTTTCAGGTCTTGTTACCTATCAATTTTTTCTCTCTCTTTCTCATCTACCCTGGTGTCCCATGGTATTGCCACATGAATGAGTGATATTTTCTTCTTGATTTTGTCAATCAACGTCGCGTCTGTTCTATTGGCACGCACCACCCTATCTGTTCTGATACCTTAGTCCCAGAGGATCTTTGCCTGATCGTTTTCTATCACTCCCTCAGGTTGGTGTTCGTACCACTCATTACTGTAAGCTAGCTGGTGCTTCTTGCACAGGCTCCAGTGGAGGGATTTTGCTACTGAATCATGCCTCTTTTCGTACTGGATCTGTGCAAGCGCCGGACATTCGCTCGCTATGTGGTTTATGGTCTCGTCTTTCATATTGCACTTCCTACATGTGGGTGAGATGTTATTTCCATCTATCGTTCTCTGAACATATCTCGTTCTTAGGGCCGCTGTTAGCATGCCTTCTGTTTCCTTCGTGAGTTCTCCCCTCTGTAGCCATTGCCATGTTTCATCGCTGACCAGTTCTTTAGTCTGTCTCATGTATTGTCCGTGCGTTGGTTTGTTGTGTCATTCCTCTGTTCTGTTTTTATTCACCTGTCTGTATATTTTTGGATCTTCGTCTACTTTTATCAGTCCTTCTTCCCATGCACTCCTTAGCCACTCGTCTTCACTGGTTTTCAGATATTGACGCAGTCCTCTATGTTTAATAGACCTCTCCCCCCTTCCTTTCGTGTTATGTATAGTCTGTCTGTATTTGCTCTTGGGTGTAGTGCTTTGTGTATTGTCATGTGTTTCCTAGTTTTCTGGTCAGTGGTGCGGAGTTCAGCCTTCGTCCACTCCACTACTCCTGCGCTGTACCTGATTACTGGTACTGCCCATGTGTTTATGGCTTTCGTCATGTTTCGGGCGTTGAGTTTTGACTTGAGTATCGCCTTAAATCTCTGCATATATTCTTTCCTGATCGTGTCCATCATCTCTTGGTGTTTTATATCTCTCCCTCTATTATTCCCAGGCATTTGTATCCTATCTCATCTATGTGTTTGATGCTATTCCCGTATGGTAGCTTTATCCCTTCAGTCCTTGTTACTTTGCCATTTTGTATGTTGCCCAGGGCGCATTTTTCTATTCCAGACTCCATCCTGATGTCCCCAGATACAAATCCTTACAGTCTGGATTAGGGTATCTATTTCCTTGATGCTCTTATATATTATTATTATTATTATTATTATTATTATTATTATTATTATTATTATTATT
>NC_089794.1:18455102-18480102 GCF_040412425.1 Macrobrachium rosenbergii
CAGCTGTTGAATATCAGATTTCAAATTCCAGTTCATTATGTCTTGTTCCAGTAGCCACATTCTATGTACTTCGGAATTCAAGTGTCCAAACAAGTTACCTTTTTCCAGATTTTGCTTCCAGAAATGACAATTATTAATCTTTCCTGGAACCCTCTCTTAGTTATTCCCCATTCCAGTTGCCACATCTTAGATATTGCTTATTCCAGTAACCACCTAGATATTCCCCATTCCAGTAGCCACCTCTGAGGATATTCCCCATTCCAGTAGCCACCTCTAAGATATTCCCCATTCCAGTAACCACCTTTTGGATATCCCCCATTACAGCAGCCACCTCTGAGGAAATTCCCCATTCTAGTAGCCACCTCTGAGATGTTTACCACTTCTGAGGATATCCCCCATTCCAGTAGCCACCTCTTACATATTACCTATTCCAGTAACCACCTCTTAGATATCCCCCATTCCAGCAGCCACCTCTGAGGATATTTCCCATTCCAGAGTAGCCACCTCTGAGGATAGTCCCCATTCCAGAGTAGCCACCTCTGAGGATATCCCCCATTCCAGTAGCCACCCCTGAGGATATTCCCCATTCCAGAGTAGCCACCCCTGAGAATATTCCCCATTCCAGAGTAGCCACCTCTGAGGATATTCCCCGTTCCAGTAGCCAACCTCTGAGGATATTACCCATTCCAGAGTAGCCACCTCTGAGGATATTCCCCGTTCCAGTAGCCAACCTCTGAGGATATTCCCCATTCCAGAGTAGCCACCTCTGAGGATATTCCCCGTTCCAGTAGCCAACCTCTGAGGATATTCCCCATTCCAGAGTAGCCACCTCTGAGGATATTCCCCGTTCCAGTAGCCAACCTCTGAGGATATTCCCCGTTCCAGTAGCTAACCTCTGAGGATATTCCCCATTCCAGAGTAGCCACCTCTGAGGATATCCCCCATTCCAGTAGCCACCCCTGAGGATATTCCCCATTCCAGAGTAGCCACCTCTGAGGATATTCCCCGTTCCAGTAGCCAACCTCTGAGGATATTCCCCATTCCAGAGTAGCCACCTCTGAGGATATTCCCCGTTCCAGTAGCCAACCTCTGAGGATATTCCCCGTTCCAGTAGCCAACCTCTGAGGATATTCCCCATTCCAGAGTAGCCACCTCTGAGGATATCCCCCATTCCAGTAGCCACCCCTGAGGATATTCCCCATTCCAGAGTAGCCACCCCTGAGAATATTCCCCATTCCAGAGTAGCCACCTCTGAGGATATTCCCCGTTCCAGTAGCCAACCTCTGAGGATATTCCCCATTCCAGTAGCCACCTCTTGAACATTCCGGCTTCCAGCAGATACTCCTTAGATATCATGTATTTCCTGGACTAGTTCCAGTCTCAGTGACTCATGTTGTTTTCCAGCAACCATGTTTTGGACATCACGGACGGCGTCCATGATATGGGAGGTCTCCAGGGCAACATCGTCTTGGCTCTTCTTGTTGCCTGGATCATCGTCTATTTCGTCTTGATCAAGGGCGTCGAGACCTTTGGAAAGGTAATTTCATGTTAACTTGATGTATTGTGGAAATGTAATTTCTGAGAGAGAGAGAGAGAGTTTTATGGTATTTACAAAAGGAGGCTTGAATTATATAGTCTATTAAGAAAGATAATCAAGGCTTTACATATATATATATATATATATATATATATTTATATATATATACACACACGCACATATATACATATATATATATAGTGTGTGTGTATGTATGTATGTATGTATGTATATGTGTGTGTGTTTATGTCTCTGTGTACCTATTCATGAAACTTACATGTGATGTGATTGCTGTCTTTTTTTTCAAAATGTATATATATATATATATATATATATATATATATATATATATATATATATATATATATATATATATACATACATACATACATACAGTAAAACCTTCTTTTTCAGGCTGTCTACTTCACAGCCACTTTCCCTTACCTGATCCTGGTTGTCCTGTTGGTCCGAGCAGCAACTCTCCCTGGGTACATGGATGGAATCTCCTTCTATCTGACGCCCCAGTGGGACAAGCTCAAGATGGCATCTGTAAGTATAACTGTTGTTAGGTTCACTTACTTTGAATAAATTTTTATTTAATATTTTTTAGCTTTGCAGTAGTTTAGTTTTAACTTCTTCCTAGTTACACTGCACTGAGATGCTTATTCTAGTGCTAGTTTGCCCGTAGTTTTGTAGTTTTAACTTCTAAGTTACACTGCACCAAGATGTTTATTCTAGTGCTAGTTGTTTGCCCAAGATGTTAATGCTAAATGAAATCATTTTTAACTAACTTTTTGTGTACAGAGGGTGACCTCTTGCTGTGATGATTTCATTAAATTTTAAAGTAGGCTAACCATCTTTACTGGCTGCTCCAGAAGCAGGAGCCCGTGCTGGCATAGGGCCAAACTCATTTAGAACGAGAGCCAATCATCGTATTGCATGATATAGTGACTGTTTCTTTTCCTCAGACTCCGGACTAAGAATTCACTTTCTTCTTTTCTGTTTCCTGACTCTCATAATCTTTCTTCCTTGAAGAGGCAGGAAGATCTAAACCTCAAGACTAAAGTTTTTCTTTTACCTTATATTCTTCAGGGCTGGGCTAAGAAAGGGCATTAAGTTGCCAGTTCCTTTGGCCTCAGCGCTTCAGGAACAGTGACTAAACCCCTGCAACTGATGGTGCTCTTTTGTATAAGATTTGAAAACAATGTTATCACTGATTTCTTGAATCACAGTAATTGGTCAGTGTTAGTACACAGCAGTGTTAAATGCCGCCATTGTCTAAGCAAAGATAATGCTAACATCATGAATAAAATGTCCACTATATATATATATATATATATATATATATATATATATATATATATATATATATAAATATATATATATATATATATATATATATATATATATATATATATATATATATATATATATATATATATATATATATATATATAATGCTGAAATGCCCAGCATATCGTTGTATATTTAGATATATTCTAATGTGGACTTTTTATCTGTTTTTAGTTTTAAGGTTCCTGCTATCACTCCAAGACATCTTAGACATGTTATAGTCCACGATCTCACCCCCTCACCCAATATACCGCCTCCTGCCCCATTACACCTAGCAGCAAAGACGTTATGAAACACAAAAGCCACAGCAACTGATTCAGGCTTATTTAAAATGCCTATCTGATAACTTGTCTTTAAAGAGCCTCGCGTTGCCAATCATCAAAGTTTACTTGCCTTATTTCCAACCCCAAAGGCGCCACAGACACAGGATTTGGTACGTCTTCTTCTTCTTCTTTATTTCCTCAGGAAGGATTATTCTGCCCTTAAATGGAAAACTGCAGTATCTGCAAAATTTTCGAAATAGAGATATGCCACCTATTGGGCTCGTGAAGCACTAATACACAAGTTACTGCAGTTTCAGAATGATTCTTCAATGGTTTCCACAATGGTTTCCACGAGTATTTAGGGGGTCCCATTTGCAGTATCTGCAAAATCAGTAGTAAGGCAAGGGAGTATCTACCATTTTTCTCAGTTTTGTATTTTTGCAGATACTGCAGTCTTCCATTTTAGGGCAGTATTCTTACTACGAGACGACACCATCTTAACTTCCAGCGCAGCGCTTCTCTGATTTTCTTTGCTTCGGCTCTGGGCTTATTCTCGAACAAGCGATTTGCTCCTTTTAGGTCACGGAATTCTCCAAGGCCAAGAGAAAGAGAACGTCTGCTCACTTCCCCCCCAAAATCCCTCATGCAGGCCGAGCTTTGTCTACCTCCTTATTACGTCAGCAGGTGAATTGTCGTAATGAGCAGGTACCTCTAAGTTACGTCATCGCCTACGTAGTTACCCCAGGCTGGAGGTGACTCCACTGACTTGGGTAGGCCTTGTCTCTCTTGGCCTTGGAATTCTCTATCATTGGCACATTCTCGATCATAAGTTCATGTTTTGCCTTGTTCCTGCGCATGTCTGCAAGTCTTTTTAATGCTTACAGCATGCTTCGCTCTCTTGGAAAGGAAGGGCCATAGAAAATATTCACATTTTTAAGCTTTTTTCTTTTGATGTAGCGGCATCATAATCAATAAAATCTAAGATCATCTTGTGAGCTAGAGCGTTGAGAATTCTGCCTTTCACGTATATTAGAATTATATCATCTCAAAGTGAAATACACTTTGACCTTAAGACACTGTAACTTTCAAGCAACTGAAAAAAGGTAACATTTATTTTTTGTTTTAAAATCTCAGGGAGAGAAACTGACCAGTATCCATGAACAGGAGACGCAACAATATGAAACTTGACAAAGCTCTAATGAAACAACCAAAACGAACTCGATATTTGGCACTGGATGCAGGCCGTGCATGCCTCAGCATATTCATGCATTGAGATTAAACAATTATCTCGAGAACTTTCTTTTCGGCAGGTGGCATAACACTCTTAGTCAGTGTTCTTCAACCAAGTGATTGATAATAGAAATTATGTTTGTGTATACGTGTATGTATGTATGTATGTATATATATATATATATATATATATATATATATATATATATATATATATATATATATATATATATATATATATATATATATATATATATATATATATATATATATATATATAGATATATATAATATATATATATATATATGTATATATATTTATATATATGTATATATATACAGTACAGTATATATATATATATAAATATATATATATATGTATATATATGTTCATTTCGTTTTATGCAATTCATTGACCTACAGGCTACCCATCTGCATTGCTTGCTGTCTTTTCCTTCTAGTCCATTTCCTTTGCTGTCCAGCTTCTTGAATTTTATCCTGCTTTCCAGTTTACTTTTCATCTTCCTAATAATAATAATAATAATAATAATTCACGTAAGGACAGAGTCTTTGGACTAGAATAATGACAGGCTAGACATAGGGATCAGGGGTCACATCAGACGACTTCATAAGGATTGTAAAAACTAGATTTGAGAAAAGGAAAGAGGACTCTTATGAAAAGTCCTCAACTCTGACAGACGTTTGTTCTGTGACACGTACATTCCTGGTACTGTTTTAGCCTGGCACAAACCCAGTGGCAAAAAAGCACAAAACAAAATTTTCTAACAGGCATTGGCTTCCAGCAAAGGAAAAATGTTGGGTAATGGACTTTCTGGCAAGATAACTCAGTTCAAAACCTTTGAAAGGGCGTAGTACAAAGGCTGTGGCACAGCCCATGGTTTGTGAACAATGGGCCCTACTGTAGGTGAAAGACAGTGTTAGCAAGAGGACCAAAACCACTGCAAGTCTTAGTATCTGGGAGTGTAAACAGGACATAGAAAATGAAAGGCAGTAGGGTGCATTCATGTTTTAGTGAAGCACGTCATAAACACATGTTGGTAACTTATCACATTCAAAACACAAGTTGAGAACATGTCAACGACTGTAAGTGGAGAACAAACCTTTGGTGTATGCTGGATAATCATATGAGGCACTGGTTTGTGATTTGTATGTGATAAATTGCTGACAAGTGTTGACATGTTTTACTACAGCGTGAATACGTTCTTACAGAATGGTGTGTACTTTTAATCAGAGAAATAACTCTTACCTGGTGTGTCTTTGATTAAATCCAACACCCGCTAGAGCAGGGCCGTCCAACCCCATGCCCATGGGCCAAAAATGGCCCGTTTGAATTTGAAAGTGGTCCACTAGAGAAAAATAAGTAAAAGTATATTTCTCTTTTTTATATCATAAAGATTAGATTTACTGCTTATCCTGAATAAAAGAAATAATTCTTGCAAAAGCAACAACTACATATATATATATATATATATATATATATATATATATATATATATATATATATATATATATATATATATATATATATATACACACACACACATACTGTACACACACATATATACGTACGTACACAGAGGTGGCCCATGACTTTTTGTTTTTTCAAGAGTGGCCCTTAGACTAAACAACTTGGATGGCCCTGTTCTAGAGGCAACCTTCCTCATTTTTGTGTTCCTATGCATGCATCACTTTTAAAGCACCTCTGCTGCATGCATTTTGCATTTTATTCTTTACAGGAAACCGAACAAGATAAAAAAAATAACATGATTGTCAAAAGATAAAATCTTGACCCCTCAGTTCATGATTTTTTTAAACTACTCCTTGGCTTACTAGCTTACTAACTTGCTTGTTTCCGTGTGGTAAGGTGACAGGAGCATGACATCAAGACTGGTTGAAATAACAAAGGTCAGACTATTGGTGGGAAGCGATACTTGGTCTCAGTTCCACAAGCATTTAGCCAGGGTATTTAGTATGTGACATTACAACAGCATATTAACCCTTTCCCACATCTTTCATGAGATAGTAATTATGAAGTGTCTATACCATAGTTCTTTTAACAAATACAAATGTAAATAAATGTATAATATAATGAAATACATGCACACATACTTTCATGCTTATTTACTCATACATATAGTTGAGTATGTAAGTGTTTGTTTGTTTGTGTGTGTGTGAGTATGTGTCAGCAGTCATATCTTCAAATACTAAGCCATGAAGCTAGTTATTTCAAGCTGAACAGTTCAGCACAGTGTCTGATCACCACAATCTGTCCTGAGTTCATATCCCAGCTGAGTAGATGCCTAGGTGCCTTTAACAGATCAAATTTAAGAATGCTCACTATTGGTTCATTTTGATGTCTGTGTTACAGTTGTGTCTTTGGTAACTTGATGCTAATCTCTTGGGAAAATTGTAATCTTGGCTTAGGTTTTGGGCACCAGAGATTAGCACCAAGCTCCCAAAGACGTAAGGCTATGCTGAATAAGGTGCCCATATTGCAAGCTTTCGTGGTGAGTCCCAGAGCCAAATGGTAAACTGGTCTAAATGAAAGCCTGCACTATAATGAAATAAAAAAAAATAACTTCATGGCATTAGATTTTGAAGTCTGGAGAAGTATTTGTTTCTGTAAATATTATATACATTCACATATTAAATGTCCTGTTTATCTTGTGTGCTTGTGTCTGCTTGGCTACAGTAACTCATCATGAATCATCCCATTATCTTTTCTATCACCTGGTCAGGTTTGGGGTGACGCTGCCATCCAGATCTTCTTCAGCTTATCACCCTGTTGGGGTGGCCTGATCACTTTGGCCTCCTATAACAAGTTCAGCAACAACTGCTTCAGGTAGGGTAAAGAGCCGTGGTGGTATACACTGTCAATCATTTCTAAAGCTTCTGCACTCCAAGTGACTCCATCTCCTACTACAAATCACACCACTACTCTTAGAGAAATCTATTCCCTTACCTCCGCCCTTCCATCCCTCCAACCCTCCGCCCCTTTCCCAGAAGTAAGATTTTTCCATTTTGGGCAGAAAAAATGCAAACAGTGTTCACCCTAATCCTGGACATGGTGTTTGCCTCTCTTTCACGAGCAGGTTTGGGGAGAAGCAGCTGTGCAGATCTTCTTCTCCCTGGGGCCGTGCTGGGGATCACTAATTGCCCTCTCATCCTTCAACAATTTCAAGAACAACATTTTCAGGTTCAGTCTGCGAGAGTTTTCTGCGGCCGCTCTGTGGCGAATCTGTAGAGATAAGCCTTTGTCAGACTGCTGTGGTGGACTGCATGAGATGCTCCTTAGATATCTCCTGAGATAAGAAAGATCTGATGTGATCCAGTCGATGATCTTTGCCCGGAGTTCTCCTTTCCCGGTGTCTTTCTCACACAGCAGAGTCATCCTCACAAAATCACTTATATACTAAATCAGACAACTGTTTGTGGAAATTTTTATATGCATGTCCAAGGCTAAATGAACTATGAAGACATTTTCCAGGTCAGCAGACTAAAACAGTTATTTTGAAAATTTGGGAGAACAAATTGGGAATTCTCGTTATGTAGATCTCAACATGAACAAAAACAACCTGGAAAATATTACACTCTGCACCACTTCTAGGTACTGTTTTATTTCTTATTCAATTATGCACTGCCTGTCGATCTATGACAGCACGAATGATTGAAGGGAATGTCGAACACTTGCCACTTGCAGAACATTACACTATGGCTCCGAGAGTTTCGTTGAAAAGCCCTGGAAGAAGTGTAACTGAACAGGGTCACTGGATGCATGTGCCTCCTTGATTATGTTCCTACACTCATGAATGTCATGGATTTAGAATCCTATTTCTTCAAGGTAATAGGTACTACCTGTATGAACTGAGAAATTAAGTGTTCTACAGCTGGCCATTGTAAAGAAGACCATTGTCGAATGGAAGAATTTCTAACTCCAAAGCCATTTGATTCAGAAGTCTCTGACATCATAAAATTTCCAAACTGTCATTACTTGAACCTCTAAAATCAAAGGGCTTCCAAAAATTTCATTTATTTCCGTTCCATGAGTATTTATGTTCTGACTGTTTCCAGAAAATATATTTTGAACACATCTGAGATTTACCTACCGTAGGTAGTATTTCTAAACTCAAAAATCAATTATAATCCAAGAGCGCATGTATCTTTGTGTAGTTATTTACTCTGTTCTGGAATGCTCATGTGTCTACCCCTCTACTGGTAATGGATGCACTTTGTTTTCCATTGATGCTTGTGAGTGCCAATGACTGAAACTCTACAAGAGTCTCATGACACAAACAGGGCAGTAGACCAAGTTACAGCACGTTGTAGAAGCCGATGGGTTATCTAGTTAGATCCACTGAAGTTGGCTGGTGACTTCTCCCCCCCCCCCACCGAAAACATTGCAAAGCCTTGTTACGTACATTGCATGTCATCCAGTGGCCTCGTATACTGTAAACTAGAGTACTCAAGAAGGTTTACATGGAGACCACTTTCAGCTTAATTTTATGGATTGCTGCCTACTTCATATTGATGACCAGTCTCATCCTTCTCAGATAACACTAATTAACTAAATTGTCTAGAAGTGGAAGGTGGTTGGTCTGTTGTAACGACAAAGTAATACAACCTGTGAATATATGCTACGGAAAAAATACCTTGCAATAACATTTTTTTGCATCATGCTTTTACAGTTTCATATTACCTTTGCAATGTAATGCATTTTCTTGTATATTTTATAACAAATATCTTTGGAATTAATTTCTGCATTGCACCCATTGTATTTCTTGATGCTACAAATGAGAATCTCTGGAAAGTAATCATTAAGAATTTTGACATATCAACAAACAATTAGAGCCTCAGTTACTGTAGCATGTTTCTTGATACTGTTTTACTTAGCAGTGACAAAAGCATAACTCATGTTGCTAAATCACATAGCGTTACATCCATTTCCACACTGTGTACTGAACCAAACATCATCTTTCGACAGAGATGCTTTTGTGGTGTCCTTCGGAAACTGCTTGACGAGCTTCTTCGCCGGCTTCGTGATCTTTGGCATCATAGGGTTCATGGCACATGAGCTTGGTCTTCCCATCAAGGACGTTGCAGTAGATGGTAAAGTGGTCGATTTTCATGTCCTCACGCATTTCTTTACCATCCTTGGCGGAGTTCAAATATGCTCCTGCAGGTATTTGGGAATGGAATGCTCCATAAAGCAAGCCTTCACTGGTAATGACTCCACCAAAGGATTCGGTTAGATGTGCATTGTGACATCCTTTTGCCCAATTGGGTTACCCGAGGTGTTCCAAAGGCCATCGTTCAGGTGTTAGAATTGAGGTTGAACCTCTGATCAAATTTTTCAACCTCCATTGTATAGCCATGAATGATATCACCTGAGCCTCTTTGGTCGTTTCAAGAAGCATTCAGTTTCAGAAATTCGTTTATGGAGATTCCAATCCCTTTAGAAACTGAGAGTCCCTTTGCAAATTCTTCTCGAGAGTCGCTTGGTCAAAGGTCTTTCCACTCATTGCTTCATAACAATGAAAGTGTCATTACTTACGATTTTTTTAATGTTGCCATTTCAAATGAAGCCTGATTCTCAGTGTCTAACAGCCTGTATGGAAATCTGGCTCACATGTCCCCAGATAAAATTCTGATATCCTTAACAGTTTTCAGGAGAAAAAGTATATCATTGCAATTTGTTAAGATTACAGCCCTTTGTAACAGAACATTGGTTACTTAATACAGATCACCCCCTGACATGTGGGCCAGCTGTCTCAATATCAGTCTCCACACTGTATGTGGTACAGTAAGTCAAGTAAAAGACAAAAATACTTCATATCACTTCAGTCTATTACGTTTCCACTACATGACCATTCACTTTTCAAAGTAAAGAAAAAAAAATAAGGAATGTAAAGTATCTTAGGCCATTCCATAACTAATCAAAAACCAAAGTTGCAAGACATATCATATTTTTCTTTAAAAAGTTCTGAGAAATTCTAGTAGTCACTACAGTTGTATTGTTATGACCAGCCACACCATTCACTCACTAATAAAGCACTCTTTAGGCCCAAGCTTAATCCTACTTTTGATTCCATTACCAGAAATCCAAAGGATAGATAGTTAATTCCTCATGCCCTCTTGTAAGTAGCTCCACTGTTCCCACCCAAAAGCTTAGTTTATGTATTTCCATCGGCAAGGTACGTAAGAAAGTCACACTGTTCTTAGATCTGTGAGGTTGGCCGATGGTGTCAGTGGCTGTCAGTAGGGTAAGTGAGTGTGTGTTATAAAAGAATAGGGAATAAGGTAAGTGAGGTAAATATTTTTATTTAAACTGTAAGATGTTAAAAAAGGTAAGTTTTTCTTGAAGGTATCATGAAGAGTACAAATCAGATGTCAAGTGAAGTAACAGCTTTCTGTTATCATCGCAGTGGTGTGTATTAATTACTGCTATGTTGTGTTCAGATTCTCTTGATAAACATTTATATTTCCACCATTTTCAGTGAATATATTTAGTGGCAGCATATTCATTGCACTGAGTGCTGTTTCCAGGGAGGTGAGAGCTGCAGCAGATGTTGTAAACATGCTTTGTAGGTAAGCTTAAGGTTGAAGATGAACATTTGTAGAGCACTGCTGTCTGGACTGGTCATCCATTGCTCTCAGTGTTGCAGGTATTTTTTGAGAGTGAACCCTTAACAGGTTCGCTCTGTCACACTTACATAAACACTTATACACAGTATCAGACACACACACACACACACATGATGTTTTCACCTCAAAACATATCATTCATCATCATCATCATCATTTTTGTCCCACTGTCCTCAGGCAGGTATAAGGATTGCTGCCTATGTGAGGATATATCTGTGCAACTTCTCTCTAATTCTTACCTAATTCTTCTTTCCTCACTTCCATTCTATCGCACCTATCACCATTAGGGCTTGTACAGTACCTCCACCCCCAGTTCTCATGTGGAGTCATTCTTATGCACGTTCTAGGACCGGGCCTGGCGTTCGTGGCTTACCCCGAGGCCGTGGCCCGCCTGCCTCTCTCGCCGGTGTGGTCCATCTTGTTCTTCGCCATGCTGCTGACTCTGGGTCTCGGCACGCAGTTTACTATCCTTACCACCATCATCACCACCATTACTGATGACTTCCCAGTCCTACGCGGCAAGAACTTCAAGTGAGTCAACCTGCCAAAAAAGAAATCCGCATCGCCAACTTGACACCCATTTCTATTTCATGATTAACAATGTTTGTTGGGTGCGCACTCACATGTGGTATGTGACTTTACGTGTGACTAACCCTTCATTCATGACAGGGTATCAGTATTCTTCAGCAGCAACTGGCTAGAAGGCCTGTGTTATTGTTATCATTATTGTTATTATTGTTACTGTATGATGTTAATCA
Organism: Macrobrachium rosenbergii; assembly: GCF_040412425.1. Lineage (NCBI taxonomy): Eukaryota > Metazoa > Arthropoda > Malacostraca > Decapoda > Palaemonidae > Macrobrachium > Macrobrachium rosenbergii. Next base: position 18,466,907 of record NC_089794.1, read on the forward strand.
ATGCTCATCATTTCTTTCCCCTGCATAAGCATCAAGTATGCAACTACTGCAGGAGACCAGAAATGTTGGCACGGACTCATTTCATTTACGCTACTGTACATTTCGCAGAGATCCTTTGTTTTCGCGAGGCAGTGGTTACCATTAGCTGGTTGGAGCGTTATGCATCAGCCTTAAATGTCTCAGTCGATAGCTTTCCAACAGCCGCGTGGTAACCACTGCTAAAAACACTAATTAATTGCAATTATTAATGATGACCTTCTACTCAGGAAAAGTTACCCAAAGTTCTTATAATTGCCTCTGTTTTTTTCTCTCTGGCCTCATGATGGAGGACGTTTACTGAATGCTGAGTCAAAAGCTTGGAAATTCAACATGATCATCAGCTTGATAATAATGCCTTTATTATTATTATTATTATTAATATTATTATTATTAGTGTTACCATTATTATTACTCTTAACATAGTGGCTACTTTTTACATACTTATATATGAATTCCTAAATTGCTCTACTTCCATCATGTAATTTCTGTAAAATTCGTTAACTTCACCGTGAGCATCTATGTGGCTAAAACTGAGCTGTGTCTTATCACTGTATGTATAGCGTCAGGCCGAGAAGGCCTAAACAGTCAGTGTACGGCCGGAAATGACTCATTCTCTTGACAACCGCAGGTGGGCCCTCTTAGCAGCCTGCCTGGTCATGTATGGCGTGGGGCTTTCTATGGCCATGAAGGGAGGCATGTATGTCCTGCAGATGATGGATTACTACTCCTCAACGTTCTCAGCTCTCATGGTCGGCATGGCAGAGGTAAGGTGTCACCCGCTGACAGTGGGATTTTATGGGTGTTCATGATCGCTGTCCCTGTAGCAAATTCATGAGATGTATGCTAGTATTGCACCAGCCACGGTTTTTTTGCCATGCCCTTAGGTAAGGTTAGGTTAGATTAGATTTAGTACCTCTCTAGAAATTTAGGTGTGGGAAACATAATGAGATTATGTTCGAGAAAATTCTACGGTTAGATTTTAAGATACGGCGTCCTGCTTTTTTCAGGGAAAAGTCCTGGTACTCAGTTACATCATGGGAAAATGTGTCTCTGTACAAGATATTATTATTATTATTTTTATTATTATTATTATTATTATTATTATTATTATTATTCAGAATATACACGTAAACCCTATTCATATGGAACAAGCCCACAGGGGCCATTGACCTGAAATTCAAGCTTCCAAAGAATATGGCGTTCATTAGGAAGAGGTAAGATGAGGTAAGGGGAAATACTTTGCCCTACATGGCTGGCTGCAGACGGTACTGTCGTTTTGTTGCGTTATTTCTACAGCCATCTCTTACGTTACTCCTTGCCACCAGGTTTTCATCTGTAATCTGCTGTCCTTAGCAAATCAGCTGTCCAAGTTTAGCATATATTATTCCCTGAGAAGTAATCTGTAGCCTAGGCTGTACTGAAAGTTCATGGTTTGTGCCCTTTCATTTCCCAGCTTCTGTGCTTTCTATCTTACTTTTCATCTGTACCCTTTGGTCTCTTTCCTCCTAGCTGTTATACCAACCTAATTTTCATTTCATGTACGACCAAACCCTTAAAGCCAGCTCTATGAAAATCAGGACATATCAGTAATTTTGATATATTATTGTAATGACACATGATTCTATTATATTTTCTTGTTTATTTTTCATGTAAATCTATCTTATATATTAAAACATTTGAAACTACAACTTTTAATTGGAGGATTCATCCATATTTCAGAATTTTATATGTCTTACCCTTTGTACTGTACATTTGACATCGAAACATTTTTTGCTAAGTTCAGTTAAATTTCTTTTTTATTTATCTTTATTTTCTTATATAAGTGATTTTATATCTTCTCACCTCAGGTTGTGGTCGTGACATGGATTTATGGAGTGGATAACTTCCTCAGTGACATCAAAGTGATGATTGGATTCTACCCATACCCAAGAATTGTCTGGAAATACCTGTGGAAGATTGTTATGCCCTGCGTGGTTCTGGTTAGTACTGTACCCTTGGGGTGCCCAGTTTATAATAGCTAATGCCCAAGTTGTAAGGTATCCCTTTGGTAATCGACAGTTTTTAATAGCCTTTGTGGGCAGGGTTATAAAGGAATACCCTGTTCACAACAGCTAGTGCCCGTGTCAGAACTATTTCTTGGGCATCAACAATGTCAGGGCGATTTTTATCTTTCTTCAAGTTTTGATGGGCCTGTTTCTTTCATTGCAATATACCTTAGCTATTGATTGTTAGTTAGTAATGTAATCTATTAAATAAGTGATGCATTACTAATCCAAGCAGTAGTAGTTATCTATACGTAAAAATTGCCGTTAGAAACTTCTCAATTCGCTCAGTAAAAGATGTCTCGTTGAATCAGTAACAAAACAATAGTTTACCTCAGGACAAATTACAAATGGAACATTGAGGGATTGTCTTTTCAGACTATTCTGGCATTCACCTGGATTGACCTGAAGCCTGCAAAATATGGCGACTACAACTTCCCCGCCTGGGCTAACGTCATTGGGTGGATTCTCTCCTTCTCCTCTGTGGCCCTTATTCCCTTAGTGGCCTTTTACAAGATCCTTCGGGAGAAAGGCTCCTTTGTAGAGGTAAGGTCCTCTCCTCACATACTCGTATGTGATTGGGTAGTCTGCCTGTTATACGTCAACTTGGTAAAAAGATGATGACTGTAGAGCAGATAGTGGGACATTCAGTTTGAGCTCTGTGAATAGAAATGGACGTGAAGAAAATAGTCTTGTGGGAGATGTGAGCTTTGTACAGTATAAAGGTATAGGATACAAGGCAGCAAAAAGTATGGTGTTATGTATGAACTTTGTAAAATGACACATAAACATCAGGCACAAAGCAGATAGTTGCCTGTTATTTGTGAACATTTAAATTGATGGGCACTTATAGTTAGGTTTAAGTCATGTGCCAATTTTGTTGACAGATAAAGGAACGGCAGATAACTTGATGTATGACCCTTATGAAAAGACAAGAACGCAGAGCAGATAGTCTCAGTTTCAGTACGTAATTTGTAAAGAGTTAATGGGTGCAAATCCTGTCATAATATGTATCCTATTCATGTTCCAGAGAGTCAGGAAGCTGTGCAAGCCTCTTCCAGAATGGGCTCCTCCTCCAGAAGTAGCCATCAGACCTAATGACTCCTTTGGTGCCAAACCTCTTCTTAAAGTTACTTCATTCGGTAAGATTCTGGGTGTTCTTTCACAGATCTGTTGTAGCCTCTTATTGTACGGTGGTACTGCCACGTACAGTGTCTTTGTATGGGACGATGTAGATGATACACTAGAGATTTTTTGAAGTGTCCCTTCAGCACAGAGCTGCACTACTTCCCACCTAGAGCTTTTCCCCTGTTCCCTTTCATCTCGTCTTATATAGAAGTACGAATCTTCAGCTATCGCCTCTAGTTCAGAAACAAATCTTTCAGTCTAGTCCTTATTTACTGTCAGAGCCCTTCTCATTGACAAGAACTTTTCACAGTCTAAAATAATTTTCTTTTTGCTTGCAGATGAAGATACCATGAATAAAGTTTAATCTCGGACGCCCAAAAGGCAGGCTCTCCTTTCTTCAATGTCTTCATTCCCTTTGCTGGCTGGAGGGTAATGGCCAATATCATGCCAGTATCAAAGGGAAAAATCCAGAGGGCTAGTGACAAAGGAAAAGAACTTCACGTGCACACTCGTACGACATAGGGAGACTTCTTCAGCGTCATCTTTCCAGGATGACCACAGTCACTTTAAGGCATTATGGCATCTGTAAATCATCTTTCCCATAGCGTCACGGTCTACTCCAAAATATTTAATCACTTTACACAGCATTAAGGCCTCCGCAAACGATCTATTCCAAAACTATCCTGACTTCTGCAGAATGTCCACAGGTGCTGTAGGACATGACAGTATCTGTGAAACATCTTTTCAACAGCCATCGTGACTTCTACAGAATGTTTACAGTTGCTTTAAGGCGTTACTGCGTCTGTAAGCTGTCTTTTCCGTAGCTCCACTGGAGTATTTCATCATGTAAGCACACTGATTATCCCTGTCAAATTTGATACAGATCTGATCAGTCGTAGAGCGGTGTGGTGAATTTGCTTTGTAGTATTAAAGCTGTAGCTTACTCTTAGACAGAGAAATTGAGTTCCATTTCATACCATGCATAAAGATAAGGAGACAGTTATTGCAGGCTTTTATAAAGGGGAAAGAAATGTGGTCGAATCCTGTATTGTCTCATCAAGACTTTGCATCTTGGGACGGGAAGGGCCACACTGTTGTCATCCAGTAGCAGAGACTGCTGCTGGAATTTAAAAATGACAAATTAGTGGATATTATGTAAATAAGGTATAGTAATATATATTATATATACATGCAGTTCATCAGAGGTGGTAAGAGGTTTATCCACACCTGAAGATTTGATATGAGGAGAAAGTACGTTGTCCAAGTCTGCTTCCTTGTTGTTGTTTAGCCCAGAAATAGTTCATATCAGATTCTAATCTCGTACGATTTAATTCTCATTCCCTCCCTCAGACACACCTCTTATATTCTCAGTATTTGAAAATTAAATCTAAGTGGAAACAATTTTATAGTAATGCTAAATCTAAGTGGAAACAATTTAATAGTAATGCTATGTTAATTAGTCTGTATAAGTGGCAGTTCCTATAAAAACATTCAAGGAAGTGACGACAAAGTGTAGGTTACACAGATCTTGTAAGAAGTCAGAGTTATTTCTGGCAGGTAAATCAACGGGCATTGTGACTTGTACCATCAATGACTGCTGTGTTAGATTCCTTGTCTAAGAAATGGAATTCTGTGGTAAAATATCTGTAGACAAAAATTTATGTAAGAAATCCGTTCCTAAAAATTATGTAACTTGATCATCTGTATGTCAAATGGCATACTTCAGGCCATTGCCTCTGACAAATGTTATTAGTTTTGATAAAATGTTTATTGTTATCCATGTCCCTAATTTTATGAGGAATTTATCGATAGAAATACCCCTACGGTTGAGAAAGGGGTCACCATTGTCAAAATTTGAAAAATTTCATTTGTCGAAAATCTTTTGTTTATAAACTGAAATCTGTTATTTTTGTTACCAGTAATCACAGGTATATGTTGTGTGTCCGTGCATTCATGTTCGTACGTGTGTACGTATGTATATATGCATATTTGCCTTCATACTGCTTGATTATCAATACATGCCAAAACAGTTGTTTAGGAGAGATAATCATTCATTATTATCTTCCGATGAAGTTATCAAATTTATTGAATTTTCATAGACTGTAAGATATTATCACTCACTGGAGTTTCCGTTGTCTTGTAAATATTTGTACATTTTATCATTGTTTTTCATATTCATAAGATAACATTGAAAGTACCAGACCTTCTCCTACAATAAAAAAAAATGTTTGTCTTTTGTCTCTTCCACTCATGTAATTCGTTTTCATTCAGTTTTTCGGTTTTGTATATATATATTTTTTTTTCCATCCACAAATTCCTCTTAATTTACTAAGTAAAATTATTTACAAATGTAATTTAAATGCACTCCATATTAGTTCAGCTTGGTACGTTAGGTTAGGCGAGGCCTGCTTGGTTGAAATCTTTCCTCTTCTCGCGAAAACTTTCTGGGAGTTTGAAACCTTGACTGGAACGTACAAAAGTTCCAGCAAGTTCTAATTTGTGATTTGGTATCCAGAGAGAGAGGGAGAGAAGGACTTTGCTGCGTCCCTTGCAAGAGGTCTTCCTGAACTGAAATTTTGAAAAATGGGCGCAGGGGACGACTTACTACAAAAACTATTAAGATTTGACAACCATATATGTATTGTGATGCATGAGTACATTCCAATACAGATGTGCATTGAAGTTTATTTATTGTTTCCTTTTCTCTTTACGTTTTGGTTATGGGATCTCTTGAATACACACACGTATGTATACTATTTATACACACACACACACACACACACATATATATATATATATATATATATATATATATATATATATATATATATATATATATATATATACACAGTATATCACCAACTGTGAGCAAAATACAAGTATAATTGTGTGTTATTTCAGTGTGTAGTGTTGTGTATATGTGAATATGAGTAGTGAAAACGCATAAAGCAATCTTGGATTCCGCTAACAATTTTATAGGTGCTTAATATATACAAAATATAATACATTAATTAAAGGAAATTTATAGTTATGAAAGTCTGTGTTATTTTGGGGCTGAGAGAGGAAATAAATATTTGAAAAGTTTCCCGAATTATGATAGAATTTTTTTTTATATAAATATCGAGTTACTGTGGAATTGTTTTTGGGCACAATGCCTAGGAAAAATTGCCCTGCTCGGTGGGCACCAACAATGATAATGAATGTAACAGACTGTCTATCAAGAAGGAAGGATGGGTTTTAAAGTGTGCGGGATTTTGTAGATTCAAAATGAAAAATTATAGATGAAAATCCCCTGAGACTCGGAAGTCAAAGGAGGCAAAGGCAGCCATGTTTGCGAAGGTTGGTAGAGAAGAAGCGTGAATGAATGAGTTGCGCACACACCATAAGCAGTAGAACAGCTGCGTCTGCGGCAAGGTTACTGCCGTAGAGAATTGAAAGAGCTTAATACAGAAATTAAAAGTGAGATGAATTTTGCCTATAATAGACTTTTATATATAAACTTTTGTATACTTCTCGTTAGTTTGAAATATATATAGAAGAAAATGTATAAGAGTGGGAAGCATTAGTCAATTTCTTTTTACTTATGACCTGTGGTTCCTAACCTTTGTGTTACCACGCCCCCTCCAAGAGTTGGTCTGGCTCTCCACGCCCCCCTTGCATCTGTGAGTAAGATTCCCTCCCAGATTTAAAGGCAAATAAAAAAAAAAGAAAGAGAAGGGGTGTTTTAATTCTTTTGGGAATGAATTGGTGAGACACTTGACACTGCTTCTGAATATAATTAGAGAATTTTTCATTTTTCCCTAGGGCTCACGCCCCACCCTGGAAATTGCCGACGCCCCCCAGGTTAAGAACCACGGCTTTTGACAGATGATAAAAGCTTAATATTTTATAATCACGAAGGATATTAGGAGTAATAAAATACTTAAAAGATTAAATTAGTAAACCAAAAATTATGCATAGTTCGATAACAGACCTCAAAACTTACCTTGTAAAGAGATGGAGGTAACTTTTACTCAAAAATCTCAAGAAATGTGAAAGTTTATTTCTATAGGAAACAGGATACCTGCCTTTTTAAAGAGTGGAGACTGTAGGAAACATGTAATGAGGGAGAAAGTTCCAGCCACTGGTCATAAGCAACAATGAATTTTCCACTGACAATAATAGTCAATTTTACTTATTATCTTTGACCTGTTTCTAGATAATTAATATTCCATAAAGAAGATAATGATCAATCAGAAAATAAAAGAAAAATAGTATTAAACTAGTCATTATATATATATATATATATATATATATATATATATATTGTTGTATGTATAGATTATATATACATAAATATATGTATATTATGTAATATATATATATATATATATATATATATATATATATATATATATATATATATATATATATATATATATATATATATATATATATATATATATATATATATATATATATATATATATATATATATATATATATATATATATATATATATATATATATATAAATATATATATATATACACAGGCAGTCCCCAGTTTACGATGGGAGTTCTTTTCCTACGCTGTGTCATAAACCGAAAAATTGTAAAAATCCTAAGAAAACCTTGCATTTAATGCTTTGGGTGTATTGAAAACGATGTAAACTTCATTTTTATTGAGTTTTTCATTAAAAGAAAACTCCAAATTTTGATTATTCAGCCATTTTTTGAGCCATATTTCTTCTGTAGGATTGGCGTACGACGCATCGTAACCGTGGAACATGCGTCGTAAACCAGGAAATAATTTCTGATGAATATATTTGAAAAGCGTTGTAACCTCGGAACACCAGGGACTGCCTGTATATATATATATATATATATATATATATATATATATATATATATATATATATATATATATATATATATATATATATATATATATATATATAGATGAGACACTTAAATTTCAGCGTAATAAAGAACTTCCTTAATTGCCTGTATAACAGCTTGTTATTATTCAGTCTGTAGTTATGTTATGTAGCAGGATTACGTATCAACCTACGAATGGAACTTCACAATATTTTGTGACAAGTTTCCCTATGTTTCAGGGAACAATTGTATAGGTAGATTTTGGTGAGATTCAGAATATGAATCTAGATTCTGAAATTCCTTGTATTGCTTCATTTGTCATGATGCATGGAAAACTGCAGCCTCCTGCAGTTTGTGAAAGAAAATAGAAAGACTCCAAAACCTTTTAACTGTCAGTTTCTGTTTCAGCGCTGAGTGACCTGATAGGTCCCAGCGCTTGGCCTTTGTCCTAACTTCTATATTCTGTCTATCTAGATTCCTAAATTCTTTCTATCGCTTCATTTGTCATGACGCGTGGAAAACTCCAGCTTCTTGCTGTTTGTGAAAGAAAACGGAAGTCATTCCATGTTTCTTTGGGTAACTATGCTAATTTCATACTCTCAGCCGTAAAAGAGAAAGTGAATGAAGCCGAAATTCTGTGTAACCATCCTAATTACATCCTAGAATTCATGAAGGAAAACTTAAATAATGAAATCGACCTTGAAATTCCCCCAAGTTATTTTTGTTTAAACGTTTTTTTTTTCTTTACTTTTTTCTTATAAGATATTTCATCTTTCTTCTTCTATAAAAAATATTTAAAAACAGAAGAGAATAATATTGTAAAAATGTGAAATGAATGTTGGATAGGCCTCCATAATTTTGATACTAGTGAATAATACTGACTTAAAAATCATATATATTAAAGTAGTAAGAAATATATTTCTTTACCTTCGAGACCTCGAGACAATCAGTGTAATATATATGTATATAATATATATATATATATATATATATATATATATATATATATATATATATATATATATATATATATATATATATATATATATATATGTTTATGGATAATAACTTTTTTGAGATCCAAAGTCCACTCTGTTGATGTAATGAAAACAAAGATGTAAAAAGATAAAGGAAATAAATGCCATTATGTAAACAATAAATAAAGTTTTCCTGCATCCTTAATAATTCTAAGACTTTTCTGTACACCCAGAATAAGTGAAGCCAGATGAATGATATTCAATCAGTCAGTTATACAGAAAAATGAGAGAAGTTTAACAAAGTTCGTGAGATGAGATGATGCTGTGTTGAATGATGATCGTAAAGAAAAACTGCAGAGCCTGGTGAAAGAAATGGAAAAGAAGGTAAAATTCCCGTAGGGGGGATAGTGCTATCAGTGCACCTCATGCGGTGCACTGTAGGCATTACTTGAGGTTCTTTGCAGCGTGCCTTCGGCCCCTAGCTGCATCCCCTTTCATTCCTTTTACTGTACGTCCATAAATATTATCTTTCTTCCATCTTGCTATCCACACTCTCCTAACAATTATTTCTTAGTGCAACTGCAAGGTTTTCCCCCTGTTACACCTACTCTCCTACCTAGTCTCAATTTCCTTTCCAGCGCTGAATTACCTCGTAGGTCCCAGTGCTTGGCATTTGGCCCAAACTCTATGTTCCACTCCAAAAGGAAGTAAAATGTTGGTAAAATTGAATTTCATGCAATGAAGGTAAGAGAGGCAAAGTGTGTTTGCAGGAATTTCTGAATCAACTTTAGGGAACAAGCCACAATACCTTGAATTGCTCACAGCTGCTTCAGCATAATACGCTGTCCAGGAGTGAAAACAGGAAGACGTAAGCAAGAACTGACTTAATGGAAAGACTCTTGCATTCACTCTCTAGTGAAGACTATTGTAAGGTTCAAATTTGGACACCAAAAGCAAATTTGCGGACTTGTAAACTCTTAAGACTATAGTAGACTGCCCAACTCTTGTTAAAAGCTGCAGTGATGAATTCTCGACCCTAATTTCTATCTAAATGAGGAAGTAATTAAAAGAGGCAACGTGAATTAACCAGGTATAAATAAATTTTCAAGGGAACTTAACGAATCAAAAAGCAGTGTTGATTGTTCAAATAAAAATGTGAACCAAATAAAAAGGACCTGCTTTTTCAACTTATGAGGGGTACAATACGAAGAGCCGTTTCATAGGTAACCACCGACTACTACTACCCCAGGTGAAAAAGGGCCTTGGAGGGAGTATCCCAACTGCGCCTTCTCCGACACTTTTATTAAATTGTCAAAGAATCCCACGAAAATATGAAATGCATTTGATGGGTCTAATGGCTTTAGTAGAAGGAATGGGCTTACAGCAGATTGGAAAACAGATTCGGGAGAGAGACTTCTACGCAGAGATCTGTTAAGATCATACGAAAGGGAGTCTAATAGATGGATGTTGGACGCGTTAGGTCGTCAATATTGATAAATAAGAAGGAGGAGAAAGTAGAACATGAAGAATTACGTCACAAGGAGGAAGGCTTATGACATGACTAGGCCTATGGCTTTGTAGATATGAGAAAAAAAAAATCAACCTTATTTCCTTAGGGGTTCAGTGATGCTGATGATGCTTCTTTGCAGATGTAATTACATCTCTCTCTCTCTCTCTCTCTCTCTCTCTCTCTCTCTCTCTCTCTCTCTCTCTCTCTCTCTCTCTCTCTCTCTCTCTCTCTCTCAAAATTTGGAGATCTCTTTATGCGCACGTTTCCCTGACCCTTATGACCAAACAATTCTTGAAGAAGGCAACAGGTACATCAACCGCTTCGTGGTTAATAAGCCCCATAGTCCTCTTCTCCTTTTTCTCTTCCTTGTTTGCTACGACCCCGGGCTGGATGAGGGCATCTGGTTAATTTTATAATACACAATTTGGTATCGTCTATCACTAATTCAAATTTCAAGGTATTTTTCTGTGGTTGCGGGTTGCTTCGTGGTTTTCTATGAGCGCGCGGTTCCCACGAATCTCTTGGACATTCACCTTCTTGTCAAATGTTTATGTTTTGAAGATCTTATAAGGTCCGCAAGTTGTTTTGTCTTCTTGTTTTGTGATAAAATAGACTGATTAAATTGATCAAAAGTCATTTCTGAACAGCCATAATATATTAATATTGACAGTGTACAACGACAGTATATCCACAAAGTAAGTGAAGCTTCAAACGAAAGAAACTTATTACAATAGACTCATGAGTACATGCGAATGTGGACCAGTGGAGGAGACCAGGTGAAACAAATGTACTGGATACTGAAAGAAGGACGCTCTGAACACAAGTACAGTAAAACATTTCAGTATTCGAGTAGCAGTGAAATTCAATGCAAAAATAAAAGCTACGACACTCAAGAGTCATTATAGGAAACTTTACGCTTTAAGAGACGAGCGTAAAGGGACCAGCTGTGGGCTGGATGGAGGTTTTCCGAAAATATATAAGAAAACGAAAACAGAGAGGGAGAGAACGGTGGGGAGACTGCTGCAAGTAGGCAACTAGTGCTGAATTATTATTATTATTATTATTATTATTATTATTATTATTATTATTATTATCAAAATGGACCCCCAAACGACATTAACTCGTTAAGCAAACTAACAAGGTACGAAATTACCATTTGTGGATAAGAAAAAAATAGTGTACTTGACTGATAACAAATTTGGAGGTGCCTTTATATAGGTAATGCTTCTATACTGCTGGAAAGAACTAGTGAACTCTTCGTAAGACTTCAGTAAAATAAAAGCTATATTTAGTAATGGATCGTCATTAAATGGAAAAGTCCTCAATATATCATAATTACTTTGACTGATCAAACTACAAGAAGAGAAAAGAAATAAACACGAAATGGCAACTGAAGTGTTGCTGTGCTTACGTCACAACTGTCAACCAGTTTCTGCTCGTTTCTTCCAGATAAGTATTCGATCAATAACTATTTAGGCGGTCATTGTCGGTAGATTTTCTCTCTCTCTCTCTCTCTCTCTCTCTCTCTCTCTCTCTCTCTCTCGCGAGGTTTATAGTTTTGATTCCTGTTTGTAATGCATGAATCAGTCACCAAAATAGTAGTAACAAGTTAGTTATAGTGAGGTAGTCTCTCTCTCTCTCTCTCTCTCTCTCTCTCTCTCTCTCTCTCTCTCTTTCAACCAACTGATAATATTTCAATGATGCAACGATACACCTATTTTAAACCCTATCAGAAATCAGATAATACTTTGTATTCATTTATCTATTGTATTATAATTGTTTTCCTTTTTTCATTTTGTCCGCAATTCGTAATTCTTACTCTGTAGTTCGTAATTTCGTGCCTGAGTTACATAGCGCACGAAGGTTGCGTGTGTTGCCATTCTGTGTTCAAAGATTATTGAGCGGCTGTTGCCTGCTTGATGTCCAAAGGGAAAAAGTGATGGTTTGTATATCGTGTTATTTTTTTTATTAGATAAGACTCTCAGCTTCGGAATTCTCGTCCTGCCTATTTTTTTCTGGTACTTGTAACTTCCTATTCCGTCGTATTCTTCGTAGCTAAGCCTCACCCTTCTTGTTTTCTTATTTTCTTATTCTCGCCGTTCTTATTTTCTTATTTTCACCCTTCTTATTGTTTTATTTTCTTATTTTCACCCTTCTTATTGTTTTATTTTCTTATTTTCACCCTTCTTATTTTCTTATGTTTACCATTCTTCTTTTCTTATTTACACCATTCTTATTTTCCTATTTCCACCATCCTTATTTTCGCCCCTCTTATTGTTTCATTTTAACCCTGCTTATTTAATTTCATATTTCTTGTTTCCACTCCTCTTATTTCCTAATTTTCACCCTTCTTATTTTCACCTTTCTTATTTCCTCACTGTCACTATTCTTATTTTCTTATTCTCACCCTTCTTATTGTTTTGTTTTAACCCTTCTTAATTTATTTTGTATTTTCTTTTTTCCACTCCGCTTATTTTCTTATTTTCACCCTTCTTATTGTTTTATTTTCTTATTTTCACCCTTCTTATTTATTTCCCTCCTTCCTTCCTTCCTTTACTCATTTTTCTCTCTTGATTGATAAATTGATTGGATGTGCCGTCACAAGGTTAACAATACCTTATTACCAGGGTAAAAAGATAAGT
>NC_089794.1:18482602-18487602 GCF_040412425.1 Macrobrachium rosenbergii
TTATCTATTTATTTATTTATCTGTCCATTCGTTTTTCTTTTCTAATAACTGATTTCTTCTTTCTTTATTTCCTGTTACCTTCTGTTCTTTCTTTCAGCTGAAAACCGTATTCTTTGAAAGCTTGAATTTCAAGCCAGTGACCCCAGCGGGCTTGTTCAATAATAATAATAATAATAATAATAATAAATTCTCGTTGGTTATGAAGCTTTTCCAGGAGAACTATGTCATAATGAAGGTTATTTCAATAACCAGTCAGGTGACAATTTTATTTTTGCGTATGGTTGCGTATAGAATGCATTATTATTATTATTATTATTATTATTATTATTATTATTATTATTATTATTATTATTATTATTATACGTAGGTAAATATTGTATGGTACTGCAATAGTTGAATCTATTATATCACAGTGCTCAAGCCTTGTTCTAGATGTGAAGATAAATTATCTTTATCCTATTTAAACTGTAAAATTAAATTAGTAGTAGAACTATTGTACTTGTATTAGTTGTAGTAAGATTGCATGTATTGCATACTTGTATTTACTTCATTCGCTGTATTATATAAAACAAACCCTAGATTTTAATAAGAGAGATACTATACATGGATCACCAAGCCATTACCTCGTTCAGACAAGACAGGGACGCTCCCCGTAGAGGGGTAGCGCCGTCAGCGCACCTCGTGCGGTGCACTGTAGGCATTACTTAAGGTTCTTTGCAGCGTGCCTTCTGCCCCTAGCTGCAACCCCTGTCGTTCCTTTTACTGTACCTCCTTTCATATTCGCTTTCTTCCATCTTACTTTTCACCCTCACCTAACAATTGATTCATAGTGCAACTGCTTTGAGGTTTTCCTTCTGTCGTACCTTTCAAACCTTTTACTGTCAATTTTTGTTTCAGGGCTGAATGATCTCATCGGTCCCAGTGCTTGGCCTTTGGCCTAAATTCTGTATTCAGTTCTAGAAGGGGACACTGCAGTGACTCACTGTCTCTTCGTCAAATGACCTTTACTACAAAAGTTGTGCATTTTTAATAAGAGCACTGAAGACCCTGTTCTGTCGCACTGGCATTTAGCTGTTACAGATCGAACTTGGTGAGCTTGGTCATGGAAGAATTATTGTTATGTTCTGATGAGAAGGATAACACAAGGTTAGATATATACCCATGAATTTATAGATTTTATATAAAATTAAAAACTGACCTTGACCTTTGACATCTAGTTTGACCTTTGACATCTAATTTGACCTTTGAACTGTGTATTTAATTGTTTTTCCAAAAGCTAAACATTTCAGTAATAAGAGGATACTATAAGGTTAGAAACGCATGAATCATATATATATATGTAAACTTTTTAAAAAGTTGACCCTGACCTTTGACGTATGCTTTAACCTTTGACCTGTGAATCTCACTGGTTTTTAAAAGGTTCGGCTTTTAGATAAGTTAAACATTTTGATAAGACAAAAAGCGGACCACAAGTTTGGATACCCGTGATTCATACAAACCTTCAAAAAATTGACCTTGACTTTTGACTTATATTTTGACCTTTGACCCCAGCTTGAATTGGTTTTCCAAAAGTTAAGCATTTTTTTAAAGATGACTTTAAAAAATATTCATAAAATTTCACCCAAATCTATGCATAATTTTTTCATAATCCTTCTACTACCACTATTATTATTATTATTATTATTATTATTATTATTTATTATTATTATTATTATTATTATTATTATATACCAAAATTCCTTACAATCACCATATTCATCAAAACAACACCACAAAAACATAACAAAACAACAACCGCTGTATGAAGCCACAAACATCAGATAACGAAGCCAACGCAAAAGGATGATGACCTAATGACAAACCACTGGCGTATCCTGTCCGAATGACGTCATACGGTACACGGAATACGGCAAGGAGGTTAATTGCTTATCCGAATGGCTTCAGAATACTCGGAACGCAGAAGCCATGTTGATTGTACATACAGTAGAATACGGGAAATGGAGATAATTCTGTGTTGAGATACACAGATATATGTGTGTGTATACAACACACACATAGATATTTCTGTGTACGTAAAACATGGATATATCTATGTGTATGCACAACATAGATATATCTATGTTGTAGATATATATATATATATATATATATATATCTGTGTGTGTATCTACTATGCACAACTTGGATATACCTATATTGTACATACACATAGATATATTTCAAACGTATTAGCCGACGGGAGGGGCAACCTTGTGTCCATGGTTAGCCCAGACATGAAAGAAATGCCATGAGAATCAGGGAAAATGTAAGCAGGAAGGGAAATCCAAAGCTTGGCAGAAGAGGGTAGTTATGTTGCAGATACACACACATATATTTCACATGCATTAGTAAAAAGGAGGAGATAAATAGTGTCCGTGGTTAGCCCAGGCTCGAATGAAACCCAGTGGGAGTCAGGGATTACAGAAGCAGTCATGGAAATCCAAAGCTTGGAAAAGAGGAAAGCAACAGTTAATACTATTTCAGTGGAGTAACTGTGAGAAGAGGTGGCCTGTTGGGTGTGGCAAGTTGCCTGTTAAGAAGGGGAGCTTTTCTGCTGAGCTCAATGGAGTGATGGCCGAAATAGTTGCTGTAAAAAAGAGAGTAAACTTAGGGTAAAAGGAACAACATGACGAATAGGAATATTAAGAAGATAGAGATAGGCAAATCAACGTAACGGAAGTGAAATTAGATAAAAAAAAAAAACATATTAAAATGTAATAATAAATAAAAAAAATTACGATTTAATTTTTTGGTTGGGAGTCAGCTCTTTAAAAAATTACGGCACTGTCAATAGGCCAAGCAAATAGATAAATAAGTAAATAAATAAATACAAATATGAATAAAGAAACAAAGAAATAAATTAGCAGATGTAAATTAAATAAAGTAAATGCATTTTTTGACGGATGAAATAAAAGACATCAGCCAACAGATAATAAAATTAAATAAAAATAAAATAAAGTCATCTTTATCAATCAAACCAATAAACTAACAGACCAACGACCCCCCAAAACAAAAACAAAATTAATAATAATAAAAGTTGGAAAGAAACAAAACAAATTAATAAAAGATAAGATAAACAAACGCACAGAGATTCAGGACGCGAAACAGTGACATGGCGAGTGTGAATAATTCACCAAAAGAGCCCTCCAACCCTCTTCTCGTTGGCCCCACACGCCGGAAACGGATGCCCAGTGTTCACAACAAGGCGCCCATGGAAATTGCTCATCCTTACCAGGGAATCCTTAATGCCACAGGATGTTTTTGATCGAAGGATATCTTGTATTTTTTTATTTTGGTCTTTTGTTTGCTGGCGCTCAGATTTCATAGTTCAGTTCCTTTGTTTTTGTGGTTCTCTTGAGTGTGTGTGTGTGTGTGTTTTTTTTTTTTTTGACGTGTTGTCACATACGGATTTTTTGTTTTATTGTTAAAATTATGTATATACTTACAGGTACACACACACACATATATATATATATATATACATTTAAATATATATATTATTTATATATATATATATATATATATATATATATATATATATATATATATATATATATATATAGAGAGAGAGAGAGAGAGAGAGAGAGAGAGAGAGAGAGAGAGAGAGAGAGAGAGAGATATGTGAGGCTTATCTGAGTTGCCTTAAGAAATGAATTAAGTATACAATGGTCAGTCGACTGATTTGTGTCACAGCCAAGGGTCGAGATAGGTCTCTCTCTCTCTCTCTCTCTCTCTCTCTCTCTCTCTCTATATATATATATATATATATATATATATATATATATATATATATATATATATACATACGTAGATAGATCATTCCTCCTCTACGTCCTCTTGCTTCATAGAGAGAGAGAGAGAGAGAGAGAGAGAGAGAGAGAGAGAGAGAGAGAGAGAGAGAGAGACTTGTCCCCACAATTAGCTACGACCCACAACAATCAACAGATCATTAAATGCCCAATTCATTTCTTAAACCAACTCACTCACAATTTGCTTGTATAAACGAAACAACCCCAAATTGCTTCCACCCTCGCACGGGATCGAGCACGGACTCTAGAAAGTCGGCGAGAGAGAGAGAGGGAGGTGCCTTGAAATTTACAGCAAGCAGGAAAAACAGTGATACTCAAATGATGCAATGTCAAGCTAATTCGAGAGAGAGAGATAGAAAGAAAGAGAGAGAAAGGGTACCTTTAAAATTACAGCAAGATAAGAAACAATAATCCTCAAATAATGAAATGTCAAGCTAATTCGAGAGAGAGAGAGAGAGAGGGTCCCTTTAAAATTACAGCAAGCATAAGAAACAATGATACTAATGAAATATCAAGCGAACTCGAGAGAGAGAGAGAGAGAGAGAGAGAGAGAGAGAGAGATAGAGAAACGGTACCTTTAAAATTACAGCAAGCATAAGAAACAATGATACTAACGAAATATCAAGCGAACTCGAGTCAGAGAGAGAGAGAGAGAGAGAGATAGAGAAACGGTACCTTTAAAATTACAGCAAGCATAAGAAACAATGATACTAATGAAATATCAAGCGAACTCGAGTCAGAGAGAGAGAGAGATAGAGAAACGGTACCTTTAAAATTACAGCAAGCATAAGAAACAATGATACTAATGAAATATCACGCGAACTCGAGTCAGAGAGAGAGAGAGAGATAGAGAAACGGTACCTTTAAAATTACAGCAAGCATAAGAAACAATGACAACTCAAAAAATGAAATGTCAAACGTACCCTGACTTGGTAGTGCGTGTAGTAACTATACTATAACTCACTTCTCACTAGTCATTGTGACTACACAGTCACTGTGACTGAACTTTGAAGTCCCCTACTGGCTACTCCCCTAGGCTCTTAGTGTGTTCTCAGCAGTGACGCCGAAAGGTTGTGTGCACCTCTACGCTCCCAAGATCTGATCAATCTCCTCGGGTACATTTCCGTTCACAAAGTCCCCAGGTCAGTGTCC
>NC_089794.1:18492602-18502602 GCF_040412425.1 Macrobrachium rosenbergii
CCTAACAATTATTTCATAGTGCAACTGCGAGGTTTTCCTCCTGTTACACCTTTCAAACCTACCAGCCAATGAAGAATTGGAGGAATTTATTTCTGGTGATAGAAATTCATCTCTCAGTATAATGTGGTTCGGATTCCACAGTAAGCTGTAGGTCCCGTTGCTAGGTAACCAGTTGGTTCTTAGCCACGTAAAATAAGTCTAATCCTTCGGGCCAGCCCTAGGAGAGCTGTTAATCAGTTCAGTGGTCTGGTTAAACTAAGGTATACATAACTTTTTTTTTTAACCTGTTCTCAATTTCCTTTCCAATGCTGAATGACCTCATAAGGTCCCAGTGTTTGGTCTTTGGCCTAAACTCTAAATTCCATTCCTATATTCCGTTGCTTAGTCAACTGTAGTGGTTTGTAGCAAAGGCTGGAGATGTGTGGGGCTAGCAACCTCATCCCAGAAAATCTTACTGTACACTTACAGTCCTAAATTAAAATAATACAAGACGGGTGGAGACGATGCCTTTATTCTACACACTTATATAAGGGCTGGGCCCCGGGCTGAATGACGGCAAGTTGAAACGTATGGTTTATTACCAGTAGACTATCATTGTTACATGACATATATACATATATATAGATATGTATATACACATATTATTATGTAAATATATATACAGTATAAATATATATATACTGTATATATATATACATGTATATACGTATGTAAATATATATACATATATATAATATATATGTACTGTATATATATTTACATAATATGTGTATATATATATATACACTGTATATATAGATATATATATAGATATATATATATTCTATATATAGCATATATGTGTGTGTATGGTTTACAGAGCCACGCACAATCCTTTCACCATAATAAATTCCTTATCGTAATGTACGTTAGACTCTTGAGATCCGACATTATCTATGGTGTTGACAGATCTCATAACAAGTGACGCCACGGCCTAAATTCTGTTGGCATCATATCACCATTTCCTTCCTCTCACACAAAATATATTAAAAACGTTTGTCTTCAACAAGAGGGAGTACTGTGGATGTGTCATTTTATAATGACACATTATATATATATATATATATATATATATATATATATATATATATATACTGCATGTGTATGTATAGATGTATATATAAAATGTAGATATATATGTATTTGTATATATGTATATACATGTATATGTATATATTATATATACATATATAACACACACACACACACACACACACACACATATATATATATATATATATATATATATATATATATATATATATATATATATATATGACTACGAAGAAAATTAAGTAAATAATTTCGAGATCTGTCCTTTATTCTAACGGTTTTCTCAAACACAACATAAAACAAAAACAATATCACAAAGAAGACACGATTACAACAAAAAAACAACAGAACAAAAGAGTTTATAACCTTTTTCATAAAAAAAACGAGCATAGGCCTAAGATCAGACCTTAGATAAGAAAGAGGTCTTCGGGAATAACCCAGGTACTGGATAAGCCAAGGAGTGGCGAGAGACATTGATAAGAATTACTTATAACGTTCTTTTGTTTCTCTTTCAAATCTCCTACGATCGTCTTGTGCAGAATATGATCATTTGTCATATAAGCCTAGGCCTATGCTGACTATTTTCCAAACTGACCGTAGATGCCACGTTATTACTCCTTGTTAGTATACTGTTATAGGCCTAATCACTTCTGTGTGATTTTTTTTCACCAGCGTGACTAGAAAGAGCATTATTCTTTTGGCCAGTTTTTATAAGTATATATACTCGTGCATATCTATGTATATATATGTATATATAAATGTATATATAAATACACAATGTAAAGGCAGGAAGTTACACGTAAAGTATACTCACTGGCGCTGCGATTGTATCTGTTTCGAAACAGGCCAAACCCCGCCGACTACCGTCATGCCTCACGAAAGTGGCTGATCCCATCATGGTGGACGGTGGACCGTCACGACATTGCGTTACAAAAGGAAAATTCTGCGGAATAAAAAGAAAAAAGAAAGAACGAATCGATACACTGACTGCGCTGAGAGGGATAAAGATTTTATTTTTCAACTTTTCCTGGCGCCTGAACGATTCCACTGACTTGCGGAGCAGACTAGACCAGAGAAGCCACGATTGCTCCTTCATAATCCACCCAGTGCAGTGTATTGATGTGGAAGAGTCCTCTCCTGTGTTTGGGAGTGTATCGAGGCCCCTCGTACAACCGCCTTGGCACTAATTTGCCTGGGAGGTCGACGAATTTCGGTGCTGGTGGTGGGCCCTTGTGTGTGTGTGTGTCCCCCTGCCTGGCAATTCCTTTTACTGCTAGCCCAGGGGATGGTTATACTCCTGTACTGAAGGAGGACTTTTCGTGGAGAAAGAGAGAGAGACTGCGTTATGTGATGGCTCACACAGACGAATTAAGTACTATTACAGGTAAGTGGCTTAATAGACAAACTTAGTGGTCACAGGTGTGGGGCTTAAAATGGCAGTGCACCAAGATGCATTGCTCACCTTTTTCCCAGAAGTGAACCAAAGCGTGCCTACCATGAGTATGTTTACCTGAAGTAAATCCGGGTTGTATTATCTTCTGGATGACGACGCACTTTAATTTTCAACTCAAGACAATGACCGTTAGTTAAACCGGGGCGTGGAATAGCGTGGCAGCAGCTGTTTGTTCAGAAGGTGGACTCCCAACGGGAGTTTTCCGCTGGGAGGTCGGTGTAAACAGCAAATAATTAAGACGGCAATCAATAGGGTGCATACACGCTTCCAGGCATGGCCCAGTGGGATCTGGTTCAACCCGGATCTTTCTGTCATGATCGACTTCGTCCATGGATTTCCGCTTAAAACTTTCCACGGATTTTCGTGCCGATACTTCAAAAGGATTTTTTTAGGCTTATGCCAATATACCGTGGATAAATACGCAAGTGACAGGGAATGTTTATGACCCGTAGGTAACACTTTCATTGAATAAGCAAATCTGTTAGTTGGTTTTACTTTAATTAAGATCAGACGTAAATCAAAATCGACCCAAGTTCTAAGTTTTGGTTCAATCGAAAATCCCACAAAATCTCGAATATTTTTTTTTTTTTATCCTAGAACGCCTTTTCACTAAAATATTCTACAAAGACTTTTCTTTTCCAGGTATAAGTATCTTATGTAACTCTCCTGAAATGCGGACAAAATAAAAATAAAAAAGAACTCAAGTTTAAATGAAGTCCCATTGAGACCGTGCAAGACCATTTGAGTAAGGTTTCTGAGAACTGTAAGCATTTGAAACTTGATCATGGCAACTGAAAAACCAATTGATTTTTCCTCCTTACCTTCGCCATAGAATTGGATGTGAAGGCCGTTAGGATTGCAGGTAATATATTATAATGAAAATTCAGCTACAAACAGTAATCTTATGATGCCCCGTCACACATATATGTAGGCCTATATATGTGCGTAAACACATATACTATATATATATATATATATATATATATATATATATATATATATATATATATATATATATAGATAGATAGATATATATATATATATATATATATATATATATATATATATATATATATATATATATATATATATAACATCTCTCTCTCTCTCTCTCTCTCTCTCTCTCGACTACAAGGAATGGCTCATTCACAGCGTATTAAAACCAGGACCCCCTCCGCTTACCCCCACACACCCCACTTAGGCGTATTGCTCCATTGACCTCTATCTTGCACGTACTCTCATATTTCCTGGATACCACCATAGTGGATATGACCAGACCATTTCATCACATTTGGGTCAGTTCCTTCACCTGAAGTAACCTTTTCACCATTTGTACCCCTCTCGAGGTTTGTCGCCTTTTTAGTCATTCTTTGGGCTCATCTGTTATCCAGAAAGTTCATCTCGACAGCGTAAAACTTTCTAGTTTCACTCGCATTCAGTATTTAAACTACGCTTCCATAAGGGAGAGTTGGCTCAACAGTTACTTCATACATTCCTACCTTTGGTTTCCATAGACACTAAAAGACTTTGCTCAGCTACCTTCTTTGCCTCACCTGTTTTGTGACTCACTTCTGCACCTTAAACAATGTCATTGTCATTCATTGTATTGACTTCCAAATGCATATGCAAATCAACCAGTTCCATTCTTCTACTGTCCGTCCTACCATTCATTGCTCCATCTTGGTTTCCATTTCCACTTATACCCTTACTCTGGCTCATGTTTATTCTTAACTTTCTCCTCTCGCAGACTTTCACGCTATTTTACTAGTTCTGTTTTACTAGTTTTTAAGTTTTCTGCAAAAGAAAACTATTGTGCCGGCTTTGTCTGTCCGTCCGCACCTACTTCTATCCGCACTTTTTTCTGTCCTCATTTTTACTGTCCGCCCCCAGATCTTAAAGCTACTGAGGCTAGATGGCTGCAAATTGGCAAGTTGATCATCCACCCTCCAATCATCAAGCATACCAAATTACAGCCCTCTAACCACAGTCGTTTTTATTTTATTTAAGGTTAAAGTTAGCCATGATCGTGCTTCTGGCAACGATATAGGTTAGGCCACCACCGGATCGTGGTTAAAGTTTCTGTACAGTTTGCAAGAATAAGTACCTACATCTACTGCTCTTTCAGTGACTTCTTCCATCACTCATCCAAAAAGATATTAAACAAACATCGAGACAACCCGAACTTGTCTCGGACCTACTTTCATGCAAAACTCGTTACTCTCCCGCCTACATACCCTGTAACATACGCTTCACTTACATCACAGAAAATTTTATTGGGCTTCTGCAGTTTATCTTCTATGCTGAAAGTCGTCAAATTCGCCTTTTTACTGATTCTGTCACAAGGTCTCTATAAGTCCATGTGTCCCACCCAGATTTTATCTTGACTTTCAAACTTCTCATATCAATGGCTCTTAATACAAACAAAAAATGTGTGAAGAAAAACTTCGGCGCAGTCGACTTTTATGTACATCGTATAACCAGGGCTACCGAAAATAGATCTATCTTTCGGTGGTCTCGTTATAATGCTGTATGAGCCGCGGCCCACTATCTTTAACCATGGGCCGGTGGTGGCCTGGCCTATAACGTTGCCAGAATGACGATTATGGCTAACTTTAACCTTAAATAAAATAAAAACTACTGAGGCTAGAGGGCTGCACTTTTGTATGTTTGATGATTGGAGGGTGGATGATCAACATACCAATTTGCAGCCCTCTAGCCTCAGTAGTTCTCAAGATAGGAGGGCGGACGGACAAACAAAATAGCACAAAATTAAACTAAAACGCGCAGACTTAGCAACAGTACAAATAATTAGAGAGACAGAAAAATAGAGAGAGAGAGAGATTTTCAGGAAATGCATAGAAGATAAGAGATGGAGAGAGAGTGTAAACACCACTGTGATGTCCTCGGGAGACGCAGAGCGAAGCAAACACATAAAACTGATAACAGCAAATGTCACGGCATGAATGTTTTTCTTCTGTGAATAGTTATGTTAATTTTGGTGTAACCATGGTGACCAAGATTTTTTGTCTCTGTAAATCTGTGGCAACATTCCTATAAAACTGGTTTCTGAAGAGAGAAATCTGTATCCTATATAAAACCATAACTTCAGTGCGTATGTAATAGATGACACGAAATAATAAATCTATTTTTGCTGTATTGGTGCAATGTAGGCGTTACTTAGGGTTCTTTGCAGCGTCCCTTCGGCCCCTAGCTGCAACCCCTTTCATTCAATTTACTGTGCCTCTGTTCATATTCTCTTTCTTCCATCTTACCTTCCACCTTCTCCTACAACTGTTTCAGAGTGCAACTGCGAGGCTCTCCTCCTGTTACCCCTTTCAAACCTTTTTGCTCTCAATTATCCTTTCAGCGCTGAATAACCTCCTCATAGGTCCCAGCACTTGGCCATTGGCCTAGATTTTATATTCCATTCCATTATACAAACCTAGGGGCTTTTGGAAATGACAGGTGTCAAGGACGGGGCTTTTGGAAATGACAGGTGTCAAGGACGGGGCTTTTGGAAATGACAGGTGTCAAGGACGGGGCTTTTGGAAATGACAGGTGTCAAGGAGGGGCTTTTGAAAATGACAGGTGTCAGGACGGGCTTTGGAAATGACAGGTGTCAAGGACGGGGCTTTTGAAATGACAGGTGTCAAGGACGGGGCTTTTGGAAATGACAGGTGTCAAGGACGGGGCTTTTGGAAATGACAGGTGTCAAGGACGGGGCTTTTGGAAATGACAGGTGTCAAGGACGGGGCTTTTGGAAATGACAGGTGTCAAGGACGGGGCTTTTGGAAATGACAGGTGTCAAGGACGGGGCTTTTGGAAATGACAGGTGTCAAGGACGGGGCTTTTGGAAATGACAGGTGTCAAGGACGGGGCTTTTGGAAATGACAGGTGTCAAGGACGGGGCTTTTGAAAATGACAGGTATCAAGGACGGGGCTTTTGGAAATGACAGGTGTCAAGGACGGGGCTTTTGAAAATGACAGGTGTCAAGGACGGGGCTTTTGGAAATGACAGGTGTCAAGGACGGGGCTTTTGGAAATGACAGGTGTCAAGGACGGGGCTTTTGGAAATGACAGGTGTCAAGGACGGGGCTTTTGGAAATGACAGGAATCAAGGACGGGCTTTTGGAAATGACAGGTGTCAAGGACGGGGCTTTTGGAAATGACAGGTGTCAAGGACGGGGCTTTTGAAATGACAGGTGTCAGGACGGGGCTTTTGGAAATGACAGGTGTCAAGGACGGGGCTTTTGGAAATGACAGGTGTCAAGGACGGGGCTTTTGGAAATGACAGGTGTCAAGGACGGGGCTTTTGGAAATGACAGGTGTCAAGGACGGGGCTTTTGAAAATGACAGGTATCAAGGACGGGCCTTTTGGAAATGACAGGTGTCAAGGACGGGGCTTTTGGAAATGACAGGTGTCAAGGACGGGGCTTTTGGAAATGACAGGTGTCAAGGACGGGGCTTTTGGAAATGACAGGTGTCAAGGACGGGGCTTTTGGAAATGACAGGTATCAAGGACGGGGCTTTTGGAAATGACAGGTGTCAAGAACGGGGCTTTTGGAAATGACCAGTGTCAAGGACGGGGCTTTTGGAAATGACAGGTATCAAGGACGGGGCTTTTGGAAATGACAGGTATCAAGGACGGGGCTTTTGGAAATGACAGGTATCAAGGACGGGGCTTTTGGAAATGACAGGTATCAAGGACGGGGCTTTGGAAATGACAGGTATCAAGGACGGGGCTTTTGGAAATGACAGGTGTCAAGAACGGGGCTTTTGAAATGACCAGTGTCAAGGACGGGGCTTTTGAAATGACAGGTATCAAGGACGGGGCTTTTGAAATGACAGGTGTCAAGAACGGGGCTTTTGGAAATGACCAGTGTCAAGGACGGGGCTTTTGGAAATGACCAGTGTCAAGGACGGGGCTTTTGGAAATGACCAGTGTCAAGGACGGGGCTTTTGGAAATGACCAGTGTCAAGGACGGGGCTTTTGGAAATGACAGGTGTCAAGGACGGGGGTTTTAGAAATGACAGATGTCAAGGACGGGGCTTTTGGAAATGACAGGTGTCAAAGACGGGGCTTTTGAAAATGACAGGCATCAAGGACGGGGCTTTTGGAAATTACAGGCGTCAAGGACGGGGCTTTTGGAAATGACAGGTGTCAAGGACGGGGCTTTTGGAAATGACAGGTGTAAAGGACGGGCTTTTGGAAATGACAGGTGTCAAGGACGGGTGTATTTCTGTATGAAGACATGAGTAGACGAACCCGTCTCGTACCTGTATTGATCCCCGGCGTCTGAACTCCGCACACCTGGCTTCCTTGGACTCTCTCACCTCAGGTGAACACGAATAACTCATTAAGGATAATTGCACGAAATCCTTATTGACATCCGCAAGAAAAGTTAATGGTCAGTTGCAATTTACACACGACGTCTCGCGTTCGATTCCCAGGCGAGACAGAATGTTTAAGACTTTATCAATTGAATTTCTTTGTGGTCCTTCTTGACAAGAGCGGTGAACTGTGTACCTGGTTGTTGGTCGATTGTTGTTTGATTCGTTTCTAGGGTGACTGTAGGTGTAAGGCCAACAACCACATTCCAAAAATGATTTACCGATAATTTGTAAGGGCGACAAATTCTGGAACCATCCACTGGTATGAACTAATATATATATATATATATATATATATATATATATATATATATATATATATATATATATATATATATATATATGAATTTTCACTCTAGGATGGCTCCAGAATTTGCCACCCTAAAATTCTCAGTAAATCACTTTTAAGATGAAGGTGATATATATATATATATATATATATATATATATATATATATATATATACCATGTGTGTTTTTGTGTGTGTGTTCTAGCGCGTGTGGGCGCGTTTGTAGGCAGTGGGTATCTACTTTTTATGAATCTATGCTTACGCAGAATCTCATTTATATGCAAGGCTCTCTAGTACAGCGTACATCTGTGTTGTTGCCAGGTCCCAAAACAAGTGACATCATACCCTAAAGGCCGCTGGCATGACCTCACTTCTCCTCTTCTGTTTTCTTTTGTGACATTAAGTCGTTTTCCTTAACAGCGGGTGGAACTGGAGAGTAAACAACGAAAAGGTCACTGCCCCATCCATACTTTAATATCTGAATTGTGGATGAAACTCCTGAGCAGTAAGCTTCCACGACCTCGGATATTTTATTCATTGATTTGTGGTTACTAAAACTGGCGTCGCAACGTTTAGGTTATTGCAAGCGAAATAAAATTAAATAAGTAGCTAGAAAGAATGATTTAAGAGGAGTTTTGTATAAGAACTATGTATCTCAGATATTTACGTAGAGGGCTCATCAGCTGTGCGTTGAAACCTTAACATATATTGCATCAAAAGAACCAAAATCTCTCTGCTTTCCCTTCGAAGTAAGGAATTGCTCTCTCTCTCTCTCTCTCTCTCTCTCTCTCTCTCTCTCTCTCTCTCTCTCTCTCTCTCTCTCTGTACAGTATATATGTATATATATATATATATATATATATATATATATATATATATATATATATATATATATATATGTGTGTGTGTGTGTGTGTGTATATGCATATATATACATGCTATGAATAATATATATATATATATATATATATATATATATATATATATATATGTACACATACATATGATATACATAAATAATAATAACAGTGATAATACAAAAATACTTTACTTCTAGGCGTCATATCAACCTCACTGAATGCGAGAGAAAATTGCTCATTACACGGCTATATATTATTTCGTGTCAATTCCACGAATCCCGATAACGTCGGGAACTAATGACGCACGAACGAGCAAAACTTGAGACTTCATTAATTGGAGGCTCATTACGAATTCGTCCGGCTCTGCAGAGCAGCCGATTAAAGCTAAGAAAATAAAAAAAGGGTTGAAAATAGCAGAATTATGAAAGATAAAAATGGCGAGACACGTACGTGATGTTACCAAGTACTCCAAACATGCTTGATCTTCTTTAAAATTTCTCTAGAACTGTGGGTGTGAAGTTGCTCTGGTATTCATGTAAGAGATGTGTAAAAAAAACTCTCTCTCTCTCTCTCTCTCTCTCTCTCTCTCTCTCTCTCTCTCTCTCTCTCTGGTGAGAACTATGTGGGTTATATAGCTTAGCGGTGTTGAGAGAATCATGACATGATAATATATTCTTATTTTATTTTATGGTAGCCTACTTTTAGTAGGCAACTTCTTGCAAATAAAAATTATATAAAAAGCTAGAGTTAATCTCATGATTATAAATCCTTTGTATTAACTAAATTTAACAAAAAGCAAGTGAAACAAAAAAAATGTTCTTTATATAATTTCAGCCTCTGTTCCTTTTATTCGTAGCCACGACCTCTGAAACACTTGTAAGTCGCCAGACGCCGCCGGACAATGGAGAAAGGTAT
>NC_089794.1:18507602-18515102 GCF_040412425.1 Macrobrachium rosenbergii
GGGGCGGGGGGGGCGGCCTAGGTTGGGCCAAGATATTTTTGGGGGGGCCCAAAGAAAATTACAACTAATGTACCAATTCTGTAATTAGTAAAATATATTATTCCCGAATGTATATATCCATGTGAATGTAGAAAAATAATAGTATTAGTGATTAGTAAACCTGTATTTGAAATGATAGAGCTCAATTTTCAGTTAATTTTCAACTCTTACCGTATGCAAGTGTATCAAATACTGTAAAGTTAAAGTTTAGCTACAAAGGTAATAACGCCACTGGCCCCATATGCTCCAAAATTCTTCGCGTAAGTTTAATGTAAGTAAACCGCACATACTGCAGGACGCACTGCTGACTCAGAAGGTCGACTTGCTCTGTTCTGTCACTAATGTTGAGTTTCTCTTTGTCTCTTCTTCAACCAGACTTCGTCAGGACGTCGCCCAGCAAACGAACATGTATAATAAAGCGAAGGGAAGATTGCCCATAATCTTTATGAACGTAGAGAGAGCCATCACCGAAGAAGGGTGGATTTACTCAGATGAGGTAAGCAAGAACTTCAAACTTTCGTCAAGTTCAGGGTCGCAGTTATGAAGAGCGTGGTAGTCATGTTCTCTGTTATCAATAAGATTGTTATCTACACCAGGGGAAACGTTTGAAGCTTCGTGACGCTGAGATCAGCAGTGGGAATCAGTGGCTCCAGTGAGCATTACTGTTCTTAGTGTGTGTGTGAGTGTGTGTGTGTGTGTAGGCAGCCTTGGGCACTTCAGTGGTACCGAATGGATGTTGTTGTCCCTCTACTGAATCAACGACCATCACCCTACAGCCTTTGGCGCCTATAATAATAATAATAACAAAGAAATCTATAATGCTTAACTGGCCTAGTTTAGATGGTATGCTTTATAAGGTCGATTCTCAGCAGAATGTGAAACGGCACCCCCTTTTCATACCCAAACTTCCCTTTTCGTTATTTTATGTATATTATCACCTTTAAAATAGAAAACCTGAGGTAATTCTGATCATCTAATCTGCAACACCATTTGATCCATTGCTAAAATTGATCACTTAATGAAATACCTAATTTTTCTATCTGTCAAACAAAATGCCTTCATTGCAGGCATTTTTCTTAACTAATTGATAAATAAAGTTAATAAATTATCTGTCTACCTATCTGCTTTCGTTGCACCTGTTTTGTAAACTTAACAACCAGTTAATGAATTATTTTACCTGTCCATCTTTATTTATCTGCTTACCTACTTGCTTTTCGTAATTGATAGATTACTTTAGTCACTAATAAATCAGTGAATGGCCTTATCTATCTATCTATCTTTCTATATATCTGTTTATCAATCAGTTTGCGTTCCTATCTATCTCTCTATGTATGTATGTATGTATGTATGTATGTATGTATGTATGTATCTATCTATCTGTCAGTTCTCCTTGCAGATGATATCTTAATTCATCAGTCAATTGATGAATGACTTTACCTAGCTATCTTGATTTCTCAGTCCATTTTCTAGTAGATGATTCCACTAACGAATCAGTGAAGGACCACATCTATCTATCTATCTATCTATCTTTCTATCTGTCTATCTTGATTTATCAATCCATTTTCTAGTAGATGATTCCACTAATGAATCAGTGAAGGACCATATATATCTATCTATCTATCTATCTATCTATCTATCTATCTGTCTTTCTATCTATCTATCTTGATTTATCAATCCATTTTCTAGTAGACGATTCCACCAGCGAATCAGTGAAGGACCACATATATCTGTCTATCGGTCTATCTCTCTATCTATCTATCTACTTACCTGTCTATTTGCTTCCCTTGCAGATGACCTGGGTCGACGTATTCGTAGCGGCCTACTTCGACCTCTTCAACCTCTATTACCCAGGGATAATCGACAACTATCCCCTGTGCCAAGAACTGGTGACTAAGGTGACTTCTATCCCCAAAATTGCCAAGAGGATCGAGGAAAGACCCGACTGGAGCGACTTCGAGACACCAGTGAACATGAACCCCGAGGAAGAGTGATTTTAGCTGGGAATTTTGGCGCGGGTGTTAACCCGGTCCCTATCCACCTCCGAGGTGCTAGTACTAAATATGGCGGAAGCTCAACGGGACGCCGTGTTTAGTACTACTAGCCGCTCGGGGATCAAAGGTATCGTTTACTGATATAATGTGTCGACCACACAATTTAGAAATGTGTACATAATACTTTGATCTCCGAGGGGCTAGTACTAAACATGGCGTCACAGCTTGAGTTTCCCCTGGACTTTGACAAGGGAGGATACATACCGGATTAATACCTTTGGCGTAAACGTGTCCAATTATTCGCGAGGTCTGATGTCACCAATGTGGTCTTCAGATGCTGAGTTAGGGATATTCAAATCGTTTTAAGACATATTTTTTTTAAGCTAATATGTGTTGGGGTTTTTAGAATCTGTGAATTTGTAAGTATGCTTGATCATAAGAGAGATGACAGCCAATATACTGAATGATAAGAATATATGGCGCCCTCATTTCAGTTGCATTTTTCTTGAATGTGGCTGTGTTTCGTTTATGAGACGAACGTACGTCGAGTTTAATTTCATTCACAAATATCTAAAGTATTACACTTTATGACGAAGATGAGTTGACTGCTCTCAAAAATGAAGGTGATTTTTAGTAGTGGTTCAATCACTTGCTGACTGTTTTATACACTTTTATGTCGGGTAATTTTGCTCCATTATTTTTTGTTCATTTTCCAAATAAAGTCTTTATTTAATTATTATATAATGTTTGTCCTTAAGTCAACATTTGTTTCCAAAACTGATAGATTATTGATTGTTATGTGTTGACAACGATTACCTACAAAGCATTAGTCCAATATAAATCAAATGCAATGTTTAAGTAATGGAGATTTTTAAGCAAAGAATATGGCTAATCTTGTTTTGAAATAATAATAAAAAAGGCACTGGCATAGAAATAACGGCATATTTAAATATTAAAACCGTGAATAGAAATATAAGTAAATATTAAAACACGATGTATAAATAATAAAAAATTAATTTGTATATAGAGCAAAGGCACAGACGAGAGCTTGCGGATTCTTAAAGAAATAAGCTTACATTTTTCGGGAAATACAATCAAAACCTACAAAGTGAGATTTTTGGGTTTTACAGGTTTTGCCTACCTTCATTATTGTAGTAAAACAATACAGAACAGTCCATTAAACAATAGTTTTCTTACTGACACTCAGACGAAGTCTTATTGTCTGCTCAAATGGAAAACGCAGCCCCTCTTCTGTTAGCTTTAAACATTCTAGATACACACACCATTGTACAGCAGAATCTCTCACTAAAGCTACTGAGCTGCAAAGAGGAGGCCATTTTTTATTACCTAGAAGGTCGCTGGAGCTTCGTTGGTACATTAGACGAATAAATAAAGATTGAAATTCAGTACGTTGATGGACTCGTACATATCTGAAGTTTGGATAAACTTCAAAAGATGTTGCGAATACAGCTGGATACGAATTTAAGGTCCTATCCTTGCAAATCAAAACGTTGCAAAATCAGGATTTTAACTTGACCTAGCTATCAATTTAGAACCGCAAAGAAAATGTCAAGATCTTTTGTTGTGAGGATACTCATTATCTATTAATAAGTCTCAAGGAGCTAGTGAAGGTCAGACGTCCTTGAGTCCTGGTGTACACTCATGGGAAGAAGAACACACGGGGACAAGAGGTGAAGCCCTCACTCAAAACTAATGATTTACCAGTGATTTATGGGTGTTATTATAATAAGGTGGGTACATTCTTGAGGAACAGTTTGACAGGACACGGCAAGAGGTCACCATGACATGCCCTCTAACCCCATGCGTCGATACAAGAACAAACGGCTGCGTAGGTCGAGGGCATATTCAGTCTGCTGGTTCTTTCATAACGACAGGTGCAAATTAATCAGTTTTCTTCTTTCTCCATATTGGATGCTAGCTCCAGGGAAAGAGGAGTACTATAGCTTCTGAGTGAAGTCAAAAGTTATTTTAATTAACAAAATGATAAAGGGAAAGAGTAAAGACAGAAATGAAAAGGATTAGAAACGATCGATGTGGTTCCTTACAAGCAAGTTGGGCATGGTTGTCAACATGGCCGTCAGACGAGGAATGGAGACAGGCAGACGTTTGTTGTTTTTTTACACTTACTTTACGTGTAATAAGATAAAGAATGTACAACTCCCATCCACTTGATAACTTTTTAAAGTTAATGTACAAGAGCTCGTGCTGCCATGCAGTAAGGTCAACTGAATCTTAAACAGAAGCAACCACGGGTTTCTGATGAGCGAACACGTTTAGATTCACGTACACCTGAAGGTAAGATTAATCAAAACATTGTCTAAACTAATCTAACCACTAAACCTCTATCAGAATAACAGACTTGGTATGATAAAAGTAGCGTAGTAGATCATTTGGTGTTAGCGACAAATAGATATTTATTTTAGTGTACAGTAGTACCATGATAGAAAACGAAATTATAATATATTATAGAAAACTACAAGAAGTGTTTTATGGTAGACTATTTTAAGTTTCATTACTCGTCACGGTTAATCAAACGACTAAATACAAACCTTTTATCTAGTGGCGTAGTCAGTATGTCAGTCGTAAAATGAAGTGGGGTTGTAAAGGCTGTTAGTCGATTGGTAAAGGTATTATACTGAAAAACAACGCAATGGTCAATGACTCATTCTGAATGATTCACCAAATGATGAATCATGGATAAACTCCCTGTACAGTTAAAACATCAAGAAGCGTTAACCACTTCATACGCCTATTCGGGAGCGGGGGTGAGGTTCATCATTACAATGTTAAATCCTCTTAAAAACACTGCACCATTCATTTCTATCTTGCTCGCATTCTTGCGCTTTTTTGATGTTAAGGTCCTTCTTTTCCAATGCCTATTCCCCCGCCCCCCTCAGCATAATCGCCCATTTCCGTCTTTCTTTCATCCTTCCCTTCAGTTATCTGGACTATATATTTTTTTAACCAGTTTACTATTGTATTCCCTTCCGCATGTCCGAACTATTTCAAAATAATATGCTCCATCCCTTCATCTATGCTATTTTACCACTTTTACTTACCTTGTAAGGACTGGGTTATGAGCGACATACTGGCTGGGTGTTAACTGGTTTATTGGTTGTTCCTTACTGCGATAAATGTACAGAATCTTGGAAGATGTTATTGACGCGTGCGAGCGGTAATGTAGCGTCTACACACAGACAGGTAAAACGGACATAAAAGGTTCAGACATCTGTGTTTGTCGGCAGACAAACAGATGGCGATATCAAGAGACATGATTAACATATGGTGATGAAACATACATCAGTGGAAGGGTCAGGAAATTCTGCATATGACCAATTGCATGAGATTCAAGACAGATTAATGGATACAATGCAATAGCATAATAAATGTGAAATGGAGAGACCTTTATGCGTCTTCACAAACAGAAACATACACACAGTTTGATACAGAAGATTCGTTGGAACATTATGAGTACATGATTAGAATGCTTGCATGGCAATGCAAGTAGTGGTGATTGTACATACGTTAAGACAACAATGCTTAGGGAGAAACAGACGGAAATATTGTATGGTTGCAATCGCGTTCCTGTAGAGAAAGAAGACGAGACGCTCCTGTTTTGTCCTGTCGACTCCGATGATGACGATCGACGAACACACGAACACACACGTGTTTGAAGAGACAGCGTCGGGGCTCTTACAAGTACTCTCCCCAAGACGTGTAACGTCTGATTGTTTGGAAGAGACGGCGTCGGGGCGACGGGCTCTTACAATGTTCCCCACAAGCGAGGCATCGATGCGGAAATTGTCTTGGCGACAATTGTAGTTGGCTCGAAGGGCTTGGGCTAGGGGCGGGTAGGAGGCTGAAGGGCGGCACCGGCCAGCAGGAGCTCGAGGAGGACGGGAGCTGGTTGAAGGGTGACGTCGGATGATCCTTCGGTGGCCGGCTCGAGGGCTGAAGGATGACGGCGGCTGATCCTGGTAGCCAGCTCGAGAGGGGCGGCAGCAGGCTGAAGGATGACGTGGCTGGTCCTTCGTTGGTCAGCTCGTCCAGTACGAGTGCGGGGGCGGCTTCAGGTTTCCTGGAGGAGGTATCCAGGGCTCGGTGGTGGAGTGGGTCATCTCGGAGGGTCGGACTAATACTGAGAACTCAGGAACGGCGGGAAACAGCGAGGCGGCGAAGGGTCTATCAGGCGTGGGTCGTCATCTTGGGTCGGCCGGGTCCTTCGAGTCACTCCGGGGTCACCAGTGTAAGGACTGGGTTATGAGCGACATACTGGCTGGGTGTTAACTGGTTTATTGGTTGTTCCTTACTGCGATAAATGTACAGAATCTTGAAGATGTTATTGACGCGTGCGAGCGGTAATGTAGCGTCTACACACAGACAGGTAAAACGGACATAAAAGGTTCAGACATCTGTGTTTGTCGGCAGACAAACAGATGGCGATATCAAGAGACATGATTAACATACGGTGATGAAACATACATCAGTGGAAGGGTCAGGAAATTCTACATATGACCAATTGCATGAGATTCAAGACAGATTAATGGATACAATGCAATAGCATAATAAATGTGAAATGGAGAGACCTTTGGCGTCTTCTACAAACAGAAACATACACACAGTTTGATACAGAAGATTCGTTGGAACATTATGAGTACATGATTAGAATGCTTGCATGGCAATGCAAGTAGTGGTGATTGTACATACGTTAAGACAACAATGCTTAGGGAGAAACAGACGGAAATATTGTATGGTTGAAATCGCGTTCCTGTAGAGAAAGAAGACGAGACGCTCCTGTTTTGTCCTGTCGACTCCGATGATGACGATCGACGAACACACGAACACACACGTGTTTGGAAGAGACAGCGTCGGGGCTCTTACAACCTGCACATATCTCACCTTGTCAGTTCTTACATCACATATACTACGTAAGCAGTTCAGCCCTCTTTCCTTCACCCACGTGCAACATCCACACTTCACTTCCACAAGGGAGAGTTGCCTCAACAATCCCTTCGTGCAGGGTAGATTCGGTTCCTAAGCGCTCACTCCACAAACACAGTTGCGGGCACACTCCACTGTTGGCGTTAGGTGCAGAACTGTTTAACTTTAAACAGTTTGGCTAGCTTTTCTCCTTGGTATTGTTAATCCCTTTTAACAAATGACACCGATTTCCCTTGCTATTTACAGTTAATCTATTTCCTAAGTGTTTTAACTGTCTTTAGCTTTACTTTCTTCAAGACTTCATTAAATTGGGTGTTTGTTTTATTCCTTGAACATTATCCTTTTCTGCAACATATAGGCCTACTTGAAATAAACCTTTGCAAGTATACTCTTTATTGCCGTACTTTTTCAGTATCACCTGTCATAATCATTCCCACTACTTATTACCCCTCAAAATGTTAAGGTGATGTTACTGAGCTTATTTTTTTTTTACAGATTATTGACAAGC